>NW_019174670.1:713275-890077 GCF_002260705.1 Seriola dumerili
AATCTGATACTCATTAACATATGAAACACTTCAGTCTAATTCAAAATGTATTTGAAGTAAAAACAACAGTTTGCCGTTACACAAAACCCCACATTTGTTCTGGGTGTTAGTGGATCAGCAGGTTTTGAATGATCCAGATCCAGATGTTCAGATCCTGATAAACCTTTCCCTGAGACTCAAGAGTCTGAACCGTCTGGATTTCTTCTCATGCTGTTGACTCTGTTTGGCATCACTCATCTCTGCTGCTTTAACATTTTACTCATTGTGTTCTAGTGGTGTAAATACGATGATGAAGACTCTGCTCTCTCCGTCTGTCCCATGGTCACCACTGAAACTAAAAGCTGATGTCTCCGCGGTTGCTGCTCTAAAATGATGGAACCAGTTTCCATTAGAAACCAGATGAACTCCATTTTTAAATCTAAAGACACATTTTTCTTGGACTCTCTAACCTTTTAGTTCACTGTCATGATGATACCTGTGTATTTGCTCCTTGTTGTTTTCTTGTTCTTGTCAGTTTGTTTATGTTTCTGTATAATTACTCTGCTTTCATTGTGTTTTTCATTATTTTATACATTGTCTTACTTTTATTATTTTAATGTTCTCTGTGCAGCTCAAACTAACTGTGTAAATGCTGACTCTGCAAATGTTTATGGTTGTGCATCTTTCCATTGTCTTTATTTTTGAACCTACACTACATCACTGAGGCAGATGACTCTAAAGATATGAAAAACTGAGTGAAGCAAAGTAGAGTAGGAAATAGATGAAATGTTTCTACATTCTGATCAATTCATCCAGCTGATGAACTGATTAATAATTCAGCTGATTGTTTCAGCTTTTCCAAACACAAAAACCTTATCAAGTCATAAACACCATCAGCTGATGAAAAGACTGAACTGTATATAAGTAATAAATATACAAGGCTTTTATTGTGGTAAACTGTGTGTGAGTGTACCTCTCTTGTCCTCGGCCTCTGGCTTGGGTTTGACCAGGTCGACTTGGCGGCCCGTGATGCCGAGCAAGGCGAGGTCGATGACGCCGGTCTGGGCTGCCTCTCCCAGGTGGCTCTGCTCGCCCATGTTGGCTTTGGCCTTGTTGGATTTCAGCATGAAGTCTTTGAGCGCCAGCAGCTTGTCCTCCTCCGCCTCCGTCATCCCCTGAGCAGCAGAGGACAGGAGACAGGAAGCAGTGAACACAGGTCTGGATGCAGACAGAGGAGACCGAGACAGGAAACTAGGTGATGGACTGGTCTTCCTTCAGCCTCAGCTCTGTTCATGATCACAGGACTTTCATTTCCTTCATTAATACTGAGTTGAAGGACGTGTACTCCACCCCATGGTTTACATGAAAATAAACTTCCTGGTTTATAGAAACATGGAGATGCTCCATAAGTTTCATATAAAGCTCCTCTGCTGCTCTCCATCTGATCCTGAGGAGCACTACAGTCATTAACATGTTTTTCTGGGATAAACAATATTGGGCAAAAATGAATTATGAGATTATGGAGGAGGTACTGAAAATATCTGTTTCTGCTTTGAGTCTCTGTATTTGGGTGAGAGACTGAATACTGTTAAGGGCTTTGAAAATCAATGTGTTTAATATCTTTTTAATTGGAAGTGGGAAAAAAAGAAAATGGGTGAAAACAGAAATTCCTCCGGTTGAGAACTGGTTCAATGTGACTCATATTTTTGTTACGGAGAAATTAATGTTTCATCTTCTTCTGTGTTTTATTTGAAGTGTTGAAGTGCTCACTGATTTCTGAGTGATCCAATTGATGGACTGTACATTAAGATGTAATGAATAAAGCCTCAGATGGACTTGAACCAGGGATGCTGCTGCTCATGGTCGTGAATTAAACCCTGATAAAACTCAGGTACAGTGTTATCTGATTTTTTAACTCTATAAAAGTCATATTGGACTCCCAGGATCAGTCCAGATCTAATCCAGCGATCAGTGGAGCAAATCTGGGATTTGGCTCCACATTTCCTGCCTCCACCTCTCTGTTCCATCAGTGTCAGAGCTTTTCTCTGATCCTGTCAACAAATACTGATATGAAAGTGTTCTGGAAATCAAATGTTTAAATACAGTGTTGTGTGTTCCCATCAGTAAACCAGTGAGCAGCGTTTAAAGCTCTGCCTTTGTGTTTGTACAGACATCACCTGCTGGAGGAGTGACGGTGTCAGAGGACCTGGTGACTGACAGGAAACGGGAAGCAGAAAAAACTGATGCAGTGTGTGACAGAGTCTAAGATCTGATCTGATCGGTCAGACTTCAAACACTGGGAGCTACTTTAATCTGACAGCACGTTTGACTTCTCTACAGACTTTTGAAAAAAAAACTTAATCTGTATCAAATGTGCAAATAAATGTGATATGAGTTCCACGTGTGAATGAAGCTGATGTTCTCTCTGGTCTCTGAATGCTGTTTCACACAAATGTGGGTTTTCCTCAGAACATTAAGTATAAAAAGCCTCACACGTTGAATCTGTTTTCCACATGGAGCTTTTTCAAAAATGAACCTTCATCTAAAAGCTCCGCCCCCAGTGTGAGGGACTGTCTGTTTAATCTGGATTCAGTTGGAACTTTTTAAGGCAGCATGTGTTTATGAAACTCTGCATCAACAATGTAACACACACTGTAAAAACTATGATGAAACGTCTGAGTTTGGTGGAAGTGCCTTCAGGGTGCATGACTCTTGTTTCAGAAGTTCTACAGAAACTTTTGGCGCTTTTGGTTTAATTCTGAAGAAGTCCCTCAAAGAATCCAAAAACCTTGAACCTTCATTTAATGAAAGCGATTCTGGGGAAAAACTATGAGTCTGAGTGGGATCCTGCAGGACGAAGCAAAACAGCATGGAGGCTGTCTGCGCACGCACACACACACACACGTGCACGCACACACACACGCAGCTACAGATTTCCAACACTGTGTGAATGTGCTCATGTGTGCTGTCTGTTAAACACCAGGCTGAAAAGCTGTGTTTCACTGCCCCCTCTGGTTCAGTGTTCAGTGGGGATCACAGTATGATCCACACACACACACACACACACACACACAGTGTTTCTACAATACAGCAGCGGAGGTGTCACTGTGTATAACATGATGTATAACATCTACTCTACTCCTCGTTATTGTGAGTTTGAGGACAATCACATGTCCCTGCTTTGACTCTGGTAACAACCTGTTTATTTCTGTGAACTGTCAAATCAAACAGAAAATCTATTTCAAACGGTTAATTTCACTGGAAATGTTTCCATGATGTTTTTTTATCTGGAACTAGTTTCTATGTGAAATTTCAAAGACACTTGGGGTGAGCTGGGCCTTTAACCGGGAGGTTAGACATCCATGTTGGTGTTGGTCCAACAAACACTTACTTTGAATCTTAGATAAACAGGAAATGTTTGATTTGGGGTGTTTTTCTTGAGAAGTGAACAGATCCATCAGCATGTGTCACTACATGTTTAGAGAAGTCATTAGAAAGAGAACTTGTGAGAACTTGGAAGAAAACCTCAGTGGTTGGTTTAGTGAAAGGACTCTGTCATATTCTCTCTGCCGCTGATAAACTCACTGAGACCCGAAAAAACTACAGCTCCGGGTGGCATCAGTGAACAGACCTGCTGGAATGTTGACCTGTGTTCATGAACAGACTGCCAGCTGCACCATCAGTCGCTTCCCTCTGATTAGACACTAGAGGCTGCTCCTTGATCGTAAGTGAAACACATGAAAACTTGTTCCAATGTTTAATCTTTCCTAAAAAACCACCTTCCTCTCCGATTGGTTCAGCCTGATTTTAAAAGAGTAACTTGCAACAAAATCTATTTTAGTTTCATGTAGAGTCACTATAATATACCAGCAGACAGTGATCTCAGTCTGTAGTATGGGACTGAAGCCGATGACGCAGTGCATGTGTCTGAAAACCAAAACTAAAGGGGCTGAAAGTTCTTCAGAGAACTGAAGTATTTATTAGAGCAGGTTTAAAGCTTCATGTTTCTTCTTCTTCTGTGTTTTATTTGAAGTGTTGATCCATAAGAAGATACAAAACCATCTCCTCTCTCAGGCTTCTTCTCTGGAGCTTTAGTAACAACAGTTTTCTGAGTGATCCAATAAAAATAAAGCAGATTTCAGGTAAAACACTCAGAGAAACCAAATCCTGCAAGGTTTGGACGGAGAGTCCAGGTGGGCGGGGCTTGGTGACTGCTTTGTTGTGACATAAAATATAGAACTTAGACCTGATCTATAATCAAACAACACATGGACAGAGACCTTTAAACTGGAAGGAGCTTTAAGTTTGGTTTTGACTTCAGTTGAAACAAAAATTTTCCCTGCCTCATTAAAATCCATCACATGTGATGAACAGCGTGTTGTTCTAACCTGTGAGAGCAGCTTCTTGAGGAGCTGAGCGATGGCCGGGTCCTCGGGAGTGGGGCATTCTGGGATAGATCCAGCGCGCTTCTTCTGCCGCAGCAGCAGGTGTCGAAAGAGGCTGGCGATGTCTTTGGAGCGCAGGGCGTAGTCGAAGATGGAGCGACTCACCGGCTCCTTCAGGACGCTCAGCAGCACCAGCTCCTTATCGATCTGAGGAGAGACAGAGGGGGGAGGGGGGACAGGTGTGTGAAGAGGAGGATGACGTGGCAGGACCTAGAGGTGAGATGAGGGCTGGATGATGATGTGACTCACCTGGATGATGGGCTGGGTGATGAAGGGGTTGAGGTGGGGCATCAGTTTGCAGTAGACGTCGGCCACGTTGAGGTGCTGAGCGACCACGGTGATGAAGCCCACCGCCCCGTAACGGATCCACAGGTTGGGGTGACACAGGAACGGAGCTACAGCAAGCAGGAAGGACAAATTAAAGAAGAAAGGTCTGTGACATGTCGTGGCCCCTTGGTGTGCCCCCGCCCCCCGGTTCTTACCAATATCACTAACAAACTCGTAGATATGAGGTTTCTGCAGCAGGCCCAGCTGACACATGCAGGTGAGAGAGTTGAGAGCTTTGTAGATGACAAACTCCTCGGTGTCGCTCAGACCCTGCTGCAGGAGAGGCTTCAGGATGGACGAGCTCTGCCAGCCTACGTATGCCGCCACACCTCCAGTTCCACAGCAGAGAGAGCGAGAGAGAGAGAGAGAGAGAGAGGACAGATCACTTCTCCTTCCATCAGCTGATAATTAAAAACTGTGATTCTCACACATGGCGACACGTTCAAAAAGCATCTCTAAGGTTCAGAGAAACTAGAATCACCTCCTCGTGGTCGTATCCCTCTGCCACTCAGACGAGCTTCAGGTTACATCCCTGTTTATCCAGAGTCATAGAAAATATGAACCATTTGTGTGTTTTGTGAGGTCACCATGACCTTGACCTTTGACCATCAAAATCTAACCAGAGTTCAAGTGAATGTTTGTGCCAAATTTGAGGACGTTCTGTCACGTTTCTAAGATATCGTGTCTATGAGAGTGAGACGGACGGACAACCTGAAAACAAAATGGCTGCCGGCTGTGACTGTCGCCGGCATGGAGAAATAAAAACATCTTAAAGTTCTGAGGTGAAAACCTGTCTCCGCAGAGAAACAACTGATGGAGCTCTCTCTAAAAAACCTGGTCTATCTGGCGCGTGTGAAGACTCAGAGGCGTCTTACCCACGATGCTGTCGAAGAACGCTCCGCGCAGGTGCCAGTCGTTCTTGTCGTTGAGGAAGGTGATCATGTGAGACAGTAGAACGTCGTTGGCTTTCTGTCGGCCGAAGAAGACGCAGAGACGCGTGATGCCGTTCTCCATCAGCGACTGTTTGACGATGTTCTCCGAGTCGCTCAGCAGCGTCACCACTTTCTGCTGCACCATCTCATGCAGCGCCTGCAGCTCTGAACATAAACACACAGGACTGTCACGCTCTTATTTATTCGTATATATGTGTTATATATATATATATATATATATATATATATATATTGTGTACAGTATTTATTGCACCAGTGATGGTTTTTCCCATGTTGTCTTACTATAGTAACATATAGTTTAGGATTTGTTTGGTACCACTTCCTTTCTTTTCCTAATTTGTACAGTTGTCTCACACTTGTTGTGTATTTCTGTGTTTATTTAATATCTGCTCTATGTGCCTTTTAAATTGCCCCCTGGGGACAAACAGATCACGTTTAAAACCGGGAGCAGGAGGTCAGCTGGTGTGTTTCTGTACCTGAGTCGTAGTTTTCGTTGGGGTGAAGTGTTTCCTCCGTGTCCTCCCCGCTCAGGTCCTGCTCTGTGTTCACGTTGTTTTCCTGAACCAGCTCCAAGAACCTCAGCGCGCTCTCTGCCAGATGAGCTATGTTCTCTGAATTCAACAGACAAGAATGAAGAACGGTACAAACAGCTGTGGGTTTGAACAAGACTTCCTGTAAAAGAAAACACTTTATTCCAGAGCTGCTGACCACAGACCTGCGTACGCAAGCCTGACGATGGTGGCGTCGTCCTGAGCGAGGTGGGCGATGCCTGGCAGGATGTACTCTGGGTAGATGTTGACGTCGTTCCTCGGCACCTCCTTCACCAGCGCCAGCACTTTGGCCAGAGTTCTCACGGCCTGAGCGCGCACGCGGGGCATGGGGTCGTTACAGAAGTGCAGCAGGTAGGGCGTGATGCGGTCCAGCAGGATGTCGACGCCGAGCCGGGGAGCCAGGTGCAGGACGAGCTCCAAGGCGGCCAGTTTGGAGTCACAGGAGTGCAGCGTCTGCAGGCAGGAGGTGATGACGGACACCAGGACGATGAGGCCCTGCTCCTCCCTGGAGCTCAGCACGCGCTCGCTGCTTTCCTGAGATGAAGACGAGGAGGAGGAGCCTGAAAGGAAAGCAGCTTTTGTGACGAGGTTGAAGGTATTTCACTGTGTAACCAATACAATGTTGAGACCGGCTCTCACCTCCTCGCAGGTTGTGCAGGATGTTGTCGAGGTCTTTTCGGATGACGAGCACTCGCTCATCAGCTGACTGGAAGGTCTCTTTGGCGAACTGAGCCATGTACGGCTGCAGGAAGGTGTAGAAGATGTCAGGGAAGGCTTTGCCTCTCTGCTGCTTCAGGTACTCCTCCGCCATCAGACGCTTCTCAGGCTCCCGCTGCACCATCTGAGCCACCTGAGGGATCACACAATCAGGTTGTTTGTGCTGTAATCACCATGTGACTGCTGGTTTCCTGTCAGGGTTCAGCAACACATATTTCTTTACATGTGAGAGAACATTCCCTGTTGTACTGAAGAGACTGACTGACTGACTGTCTCTCTGCTAAATCACAAGGTTAACACCTGCCTCACTTGAAAATCACCTGTCATCCTACTGACCACACCCAGGAAGTGATATAACCACACCCATTTCCCTCCAAACCACTGAGAGCAAAGAACCACTGTGAGCTGAAGAGTGGACTTCAAACCTCCTGTCATTATATTTGGTTAATGTTATAGCATTTTTTCATTTAACATTCTATTGCTGCGTGGCTCTTAAATGTTTATTGTCTTATGTTCCATGACGTTCCTGTTTGATAGCCAGAAACACCACAAGTCCTGCCGCGGACAAAACTGTTACCAGCTCTCGGATGCTCCGGTCCTCGATCTTCATGAGGACCTGCTCCGTCTGGAAATGTCCTTTACGATACGCCAGCAGCTGGGACAGATCGAAGAGTGGGACGCCCTCAGTGAACAGCTCAGCTATCACACAGCCTGAAGACACATGGACACAAAGAAGACACAGTCTGGGTCAAAACTAAGAAACAGATTAAATATATTTACAGCTGCTGCTGCTGAAAATTTATTAAAGCTCCATATATGGAGCTTTAATACATCCTGTTGTGATTTTGCACATTATAAACTATAAACTGAACTGACTTCCTTATTATAAAGCCAGTGGTTCAAAACCTGGGGGTCGGAAATCTGATGATTTGTTTGAGATACTGAACCTGATTATAACCCACTGAACTATGCAACAAAGGGTCACGAGAGGACCGAGTCATGTGATCTTGGCCCGTCATGCTCTACCTGCAGAGAAGATGTCCATGGCCTGTTTGAGCTCCCCTCTGCTCCTCTGGTTGTTATTGGTCAGGTCCACCAGCGGCGTGTTCTGGTCGCTCTCTGTGGTAAACATACTTCCATCCACAAACCTCTCTGGTGCGATGTAGCACGTCCTCCGTCTGGACGTGTCGAAGAAGTAGTTGAAGTCTGCGGGGTTGTCCTCCGGCAGGTACGTGGGCTTGAAGCTGGCAAAGTCAGTGAGCAGCACCCAGTTCCAGCTGGTCACCATCACATTCTCTGTCTTAATGTCCCCGTGGCGGACGCCAGCTTTGTGCGCCTGGTCAACGGCGTTGAGGATCTGGAAGGCGAGCCAGCGTTTCTCCACGTTGTTGAGGAACGGCCGGGTGCTGATACGGTCGTACAGATTGTCCCGGACGTACTGGCGGAACAGGATCGCAGCTTTCTCCGTCAGGGAGGTTTTCTGGAAGGGAAGGCAGTTCTGGCAGGAGTGCAGCCGGATCTTCAGCTCCTCCAGCTCCTGCTTGTAGCTGGTCAGAGGCAGCGAGGGGTCCTGGATGGCGAAGACTTTGACCACCACCAGGCCCTCCCGGTGTTTAGCCCGGGCCACCTTGAAGAAGCGAGTGCTGCCCAGGCTCTTATCGTACTCATGGTCATGGATGTCTGAGAAGTAACTGTCCACAGACAGGATCTGAGAGGGGGCGATGCCAGCCAGCTGATTTCCCATCACGCCTCAACGAACGACTGTGGGAAAAAAAAAATTTCAAATTATTTTCAGGTTCTCACAGGAGCAATTTAAAAGAAATCAGCACAGAGACTCTCAAAGTTTTTCCACTGCAGGAACGAAACCAAACCCACTGTCTCTGGCTCTGCTTTTGTTTCCTCTGATTTCACTTTGAGACTCTCTTCAAGAGATGAGAGATTTCCCTACAATCACTCAGTCACTGAGATCACGTTTCTCCCAATTGACTGAAGCTTCTGACGTGTATCTGCAGGATTTTATGCACTGCACTGCTGCCACGTGATTGGCAGGTGTACAGGTGTTCCTAATAAAGTGCTGAGTGACTGCATGAAACAGAGCAAAGCAGAAAAGCTGAGACACTGGAGAAGACAGAACCAGAGAACTTAAAAATTACTTAAACGATTAGTTGCCAATTTATTTCCTATTGATCAACTAACCAAAAAATCAGTAAAAGATTGCAGCCCTAATGACACACTACAGTTGGTCCTGCTGTCACATTTATAATGAACAATATCTCAGTATATGACTTGTAAATTACAGTGGTTTGTAAATGACAGTGGGAACACAAGGAATGGGCTTCTACCAAAGCCTCAAAAGATTCTTCAAAGCTGCAACTAAAGATTATTTCCAATTAATGAAAAATCACAAACTGTCAAAGAAGTCACAACTTTGCAAAGCCGAAGATGCCTCGTTCATGTGTCATGAATTGCTCAAACCAAAGTCCAAAAACCCAAAAGTAGTTAGATTACAAAGAATAAATGACAAAGGAGGGAAACCCTGAATCCTTCACTAACTGATTAATAAAATAGCTGCTGATAGTTGTTCTGTGCAATGATTCATCAGTTAATAAACTAATTGTTGAGCTCAGTTCAGGTTACGGGAGGAACCAGGTTACAGGGGGCTGAGTTCCTGCTCTTGAGGTGAGCTAGAAGCGTGAGCCTGAGAAACTTACAGCAACGGAAGAGTAAATAACTCAAGGGTGCAGCCTCTGCTGTAGCATGAAGCTTCTCCCACAATGGAAATAAAGGCTAAAGCAACAGACCCACAGACAGAATGAGATCAGAGCTTAGTTTGACTGTGTGTTTAATATTGAGCGTTAACAGGAGATCAACTCCACCACCAAGAGGTGGGATTAGCTTCCATCTCTCCCTGGTTCTCCGTCTAGCTACACAACTATCTTAAATCCTAGTTTTCTGACATGTTTGTGCCTGTACTGTTGTCAAACATCTGGATTACACATCTGGTGTAAGACTCAGAATAAAGCAGGTGTGGAGCAAACCTCCACATCAGCTGGTGCAGTACCTGAAGGAGCGGTCACATGATTCACATGATTCAGCTCCACAAACAACAGTCTGACAGCGCTAACTTAGCATGCAAGCTAAACTAACACCCACACCACTGTTGTCTGAGTTAGAACAATTAAAATACATTGTAAATGTAATGTTACCGGCTGATGAAGTGGCCTCAGTTGCTGTTGACAGGACTATTGTTGTTGTTGTTGTTGTTGTTGTTGTTATGTTAGCTTTAGCAGGCTAACAGTAGTCGACGTCCCTTCGGTTCCAGTGACGCCGCTAACTGCCGCTAACGGTAACAAACTTCAGCCTGAACTCAGATTAACCGTCTTCATGTCGTGCCTCGGTTCGTCAGCTACAGCAGCCAATCAGCTGCCGTCCTCTTCTGCCACCGGTGAAACGCCGCGCCGCGGTAAACTGACGGTAACCGTGAATATTAAACAAAAGTAGCAGCCTGAATCACGAAGCTAACCAGCTAACCGATTAGCCGAGTTGTTGTTATGGATCCGGGTCTGAGCGGAACTGCAAAAATCGTGAATTGAGAAGATGAAGGACTCTGTACTTTTCTGTCAGAAGAAGTCTTTCACTTAAATTATATATTTGTTCTTTTTTTAATTTATGTATTTGTTCTTTTTTATCATTATTAGTTGTCTTTTTGTTAATTTTATATGTTTCTTATATTTACAGTAAGAACTGCCATGTCGGATCGTAATTTTCCAATTTGAATAAAGGGGAATAACTCTGTACTTCATTATTATTATCAATACACTGGCTATCCTTTGTCTTTGTTGGGTGGAAAGTTAATATCATTAGATGGTATTGCTGCAAAAACAATCACAACTATATGTAGTTGTCAGGTCCAAAGATTCTTTAATATTATTACTTTGTTTTGCACTTTGTTATCTCACCGTCCCATAGGCCTATACAGTGGCAAATGTCCTGACATACCATGTTTACTTTGTAGAAAATCCTGCCAACTTCAGCATCTTCTTACAAAGTAAGAGTCTTTCATATAAAACATATATAGAACTAATAAAATATGATGCTTTCTTATAGATTAAACTAACCATCAGTGTGCCTACAGTAGATTTTAGCAGCTGTCAGATAAATGCAGTACACTAAAAGGAACACATTTTCACTCTGAAATGTAGTGGTGTAGAAGTACAAAGTTACATGAAATGTATGTATACTGAGTATTTGTAATAGAGTAAAGGTACTCAGATACATCCCCCCACTGGAAAAGTGAAACTTGACCAAATAAACAGCACCCATTGTACCTGCAGAGCTGCAGGGTCGTGTTGGCAGCACCACAGATAATTATCTTGTTTTAATGAGAGTCTTATTTAAATTAAAAAGAAAATGAAATTAAAACTTCAGGAAACACGTTTTCTTTCATATGAATGAGTCAAGTCATCTTCACTACACACGATCTTTGTTTTGAGCCAACGGAACTTTCTGGTATCTGGAGAGCCACCGGCCGAAAGTGGTCTGATACCTAAGAGGAAGTGAGGTTTTCAAAATAAAATACAAATACTCCCTACAGTGGTTCCTTGCAGTGGAAAACATCAAAGTACACTGCCATCAACTCAGCTACACTATGTTGGAGTATAGGATGCTTCAAACATTGTACTTCTCACTTATTTCCTGCTTCATTTGCCGTGTTGAGGTGTGGCTTGTTGGGGGGCAGACTGGGCTACAGAAGGAAGGGGGGTGGTATGTTACTGATACTAATTAAATTAGAATAAATAAGCTATTGAAGATATTCAAGAGTTATAAAAGTCCATTTGCATGTTTACTTTCCATAATGTTCAGAGCAGCAAAGAAGGTAAACGGTGGAGGAATACATACAGAGGTATACAGTTAATTCAAAATTCACCATCACTGTCGGGTAAAGAGAAATCACAAAAATCATATAACCACATGAGAAGGTTTCTAAACTAAATGTTTTAGTTTCTAACCAATCATAAATCACCCCACAATCCTCTGGTGTATGTAGAGGTAAGGGATAAGTGAAGTGCCTTTTCTGTATCACTTAATAGAGTGATAGAGAAATAGAGATGTACTTTTCCATTTTTGTTTATTTCATTTTCCCATTCCTCCAATTGCAATGCAAAATGAACTTCCTTTTACAATTTGCTGTGATTATATGTGGTGTTTTCCTCCTTTGGGTTTAGTAATTCATTGTACAACTTTGATTTGAATCAAGTCAGATTTCATTTATACAGCCCAATATCACAAATCACAAATTTGCTTCAAGAACTTAGGAAAAAGAAAATATAAACTGTATGCAGTCTGCAGAAAAAACCTAAACAACCTTTAATGGGAAAAATGGAAGAAACCTCAGGAAGAGCAACAGAGGAGGGATCCCTCTTCCAGGACACACACATACATTAGATGTGGTATTTACAGAAAAGAGCAACACAGTAGATTTACAGTATATGGACAACCAGGATGACAATATTATAGACTATAGACTATAGTAAGACCATGACCTGTGAGGAACCACATGACCTCCTCTTCACCTGTAGACCTGGAAAGAGGACAGACTACACAAACATTGTCCAGCACATAACGTTGATTTATTTCTGTGTATTTTGTGAACTTCAACAGAATATAAAAATGTAATTACACTAATATAAATTATAATAATAAAAGGAGCGTTCCCGACACTTCATGAGTCTTCGAACCTGCTTTTATTTTGATAGGGTCTCCGGAAGTGTTGCCGTAGTTGCCGTAGGTGGAGCTGATATGGTGGAAGCTGTTCAGTCAGAGAAAAACGCTCCGCTGTGGGATTTCACGGAAGATGCTGAAGAAACGGGAGCTGCTGGTAAGTTTAATGTTTGTCAGACTTTTCCTGTGAAATGTCGAGTGATTAAAACTCAGAATCCACCGCCTCTTTGTGAAACAAACACATTTTTAACACCGACACCGACCGGAGTGAGATAACCGGCCGCGGTAGGAGCCTGGCAGTGGGTTTGTTTGGTTAGTTTCCCCGAGAGTGGATCTCTGTAATCGCTTGTTAGCTTGCTGCTGTTGTCACCGGGGGACGCTAGCGTTAGCGCTTGACTCCTCGGCTGACACTGCTGTTTGTTGACATGGTGGTGGACGAGTCGTGGGCAGCACGGGGGGGTTTGGTGCCGTTCAATTAGTCCAAGTGTTCGGTCTCCGTCACTTCCACCGCTCGTCCCTGTTGGGTCTCTCGGAACCTGTGAGCTAGCCGGCGGCGGCTAACAGCTAATCGAGGCTAACGCGATCATTAACGTGTGTATGTCTGTGTCTGATGCAGCAGGTGCTGAGCTGACATGCTGGTTGACATGATGTCTTTACATTGAAGATTATATATTAATAATAAGTTTGTGTACGTAGTTGGTTATTGTAGGTGCAATTGAGTAGATTCATTGTTTTCCTAAATAGCACTTAAACACATCATAGACAATGAGGTGTGTGTGTTTCTATTAATAAAGCCTTATTTATACAGCGGAATATATACAATTGAAATGCAAGAAAATGGTAAAGAATGATACAACATCACAACATAAATTGATGATAATTATAATAACAATAATATCTAATTTATAGAGCACTTTTCGAAACACAAGTGCTTAAAAAAGGTAAGATAAATTAGCAAGATAAATAAATCAGTCACAATAAATAGCATCAGTTCAGAAAAAGGTGATTAAAAGAAAATCTGACTGGCCCAGTGGTCTCAGCTTAACTCAGGTTAAATAGTTAGTTCAATGTCGTTTCATGAGTTTTGAAAATGTAAAACTAACTTGAGAAAACAAGTTCAGTTAACTTAAGATATAAATTGAACCAACTGTTTAATTACATGGATTGGGATTAAGTATTAAAATATATAAAGTACTCCCCTGCAAATATTTTAATTATACTTTGTTACAAATAATGAACTGAGCAATACAAACGACCCTCTCTGACTCAGTACAGTCCAGGCTCATGAGCCCATGGCCATGAGGCTCATGATCCCAGCAGATTGCTGAGCGAATCAGTACAAAGATTTTATCCATTTGAAATGGGAATATAGGAAACACTGTTCAGACAATGCATGCTGGGAAGCCAGAACAACTCACGTTTAAGATCTAAAGCCTGAAAGTTGAAACTAGACATTTTAAGTTGAATTAACTTCTATACATGTGTTGATTCCACTAAATACCTGTGTAATGTTTCACAGTGTGACCTGCGTGTCGAGTCAGAGGACATTTGCAAGAAGCTGAGTTTCTTAACTTTCCTCTGTGGTAAAACTGGGCGTCTTTTTGAATGTCAGTGCCCTCTGTCAGTCTGAGTCAGGCTGCAGAGCCAGAACCCATTCACTGTGAGCAGCAGCAGCCTGTCGCTGTCACAGCTTTTCACTCTGAGGTCCAGGACCACTGTTCTGGACTGACGACCAGAGATTTCTTCATGTTGTCATGTTTTGTCTGGTGATGGCTCAGATTCACAGGGAGGAGAGGAGTGTTTAAAGAAGCGAGACACATTTTCAGGCTTGGCTCTGCTTTTATTTGTTGCCTGTGGAGTTCAGAGACAAGCCTGTCTGGTTAGTCTTAAAATCAATGCTGGCTGCTGCTGAATGTAGGAATCAATATCCTGTTATTATAGCATGGTGTGTGTGTGTGTGTGTGTGTGTGTGTGTGTCCTTTAATTCAGGAGCAATATCAGAAATATCACATACTGGAATGTTAACATGTGTAAAGCAGCTGAGTCCGTTCTCGGGTATGAAGACTGGAAGGTAAACCTGTTCTGTGTGATCAGCTCAGACCTGATGTAAACTGGACATGTCAGTTGATCTCTGGTGGATTCCAACAAAGACAGAGAAAATGTCTCATTGTTCAGTGAGTTTAATCCTTCAAACACCAAACTACATAGTTTCTATTTTTAAATTTAAAATTAACTGATCATCTTTTTCCTTTGAGGTGGAAACCTGTTCCTGTTTGTTTAGACTTCAGTAGAAAAGATCCTGATTTGCATTTTGACCATTAAGAGTCACTTCCTCAGAGTTTGTGTGTCGTCAGCTGAGGATAGATGAGTGTGTTTCACCGTCAGACATCATGGGCAAAGAAACCCAGATTCCCTCCACGTCTCAGTCTGATATTTACCCACTGAGCAGCAGAGACAGGCAGCGCCCAGTGTTCAGACTCCACTCCTCTTTATAATAATACGCTCCATTATAGCTACCAACTCTGAGACACTGAGCTTTTCTCAGGCTCTGTACTTATCTGAAACATTATCTGAATCCCTCTGTGTTCTGGCTCTGCTCATTTTATCAGGGCTGGTTTGGGAGTTAACACAAAGTTTATTTATTTATTTAGTTTGTTTTATATAAGTACATACAAAAACATCCTGAACCCCCACCAACATACAATTAAAAGATCATAAAGGATTACTGACTAGCAGATGATGTCCACAGGCTGTTGCATTACTTGTTGCATTTTGCATTTTTTCTTCAAAAAGGAACTGATCGATTATTCAATTATCAAACTAGATGACAGCTCATTTTGTGTCATTCGGTTCATTGTTTTGACCCTACCCTTGCGGTCTCTGTATGGAGGTCAGAGGAGGTCACAGCTCCAGAACAGTGGCCCTGCAGGTGGATGGGATTCATTGCCTTGCTCAGAAGCACTTCACCTTGTTGTGGTTGTAGTTGAGTGGGATTAAAAGAACCACACTCAGGGATATGAAGGTGAAATAATGTTGTTATGCACAGTTTTGACCCACATGTTGCCATAGAGCAAAGACTTTGAAAACATTTGAAGTAACAGTATTTACATATGAAACAGGAAATTAATCTATTAAAATGAATCAGATGTTTTTTTATTTTCTAAAGTTTTCAGTAGCTTCAATGTGAACTTTTCTCCGGTTTATATGAAACATGTTTGTGATGAGCTTTTGTTATGTTGACATGTTGTGAGGTGGAGAAATGAACAGAGTAATCCCTGAAGAAAACAGCAGTCAGCATCACAGAGGAAGTCAGAGCCAGTAACAAGCTCTGATCGTGGAGTGTAATGAGCGACGTGATTACTAATGATGGTGAAAAGCCTCCAGATGATGATTATATTATTGGTTTTATCTGTGTGACTCAGCCGTACAGTTCGGTAGAAAGCAGCTGATGGTGTTGACTGTGGGGTTTATTGCTGTGTTGCCATGCTAACATGTTGCTTATTCCTGTGAGTGGGACACAAAGACACCTATAAGCAGCTTATCCTCAATAACAAGAACCAGGATCTGAGGCGGCGTCCAGGATATGAAGCACATAAAATAAAAAAAAACTCTGCTTTAATCCTGAGGTGAATGCTGGGCAGAGCGTGGTGTGTTTGCTCTTGTTGTCTACCTGCCAAAGAGAGGGGGAGGAGGGCGGAGGACAGATGTTTGTCTCTGTTTGTGTGTCTGAGTGGTGTGAAGCTGGTGGAGTTACACTGACCCCCCTCCCTCCTCATGATAACCTATTTGTGGAGAGAATCGTCCTCTCAGTTTCTCGGCTCTTTCACACTCTGCTGCTTCTCTCCATTAAACTCTGCTGGCGTCTCTGGTCGGGTCACACTGATGAATGGCCTCCACAGCAGCCTGTTAGCCCGTCTGCTAGCATCCACTCAGTTCTCCCCTGCAGTCCTGCCGGACCTCACCCACTAATAAGACAGAGGAGCTCACCAGAAACACAGTGCATCAGAAACATGGGCAGGTTCAGTGTTTTTTCACTGTGGCAGTAAAACTGGGCATTTCAAGCTATTCAACTCAATACTGTTCGAAATTTATTTCCAACTATTCAATTATGTTATATATTCGAAAATGTGCGCTGGCCTCAACTAAGCCATGATGATACTGATGACAGTAAATTTAATTTCTGAACGAACCTGAGAGGAGGAAACAACAGAGAGACAGCCAGAGCCAGAATCAGAGACTAGCAGATGTATCAGAACAGTTAGCGTAGTTAGCAGCTTCTCAGAGCAGCTAGCGCAGTAAGCATCTTTTCAGAACGATTAGCGTAGTTAGCATCTTTTCAGAACAGTCAACGTAGGTAGCATCTTTCCAGAATGGTTAACATCTTATCAGAACAGTTAGCGCAGTTAGCATCTTCTCAGAACGGTTAGCGTAGTTAGCCACTTTTCAGAACGGTTAGTGTAGTTAGCAACTTTTCAGAACAGTAGGCGCAGTTAGCATCTTTTCAGAATGGTTAGAACAATTACCATCTTTTCAGAACAGTTAGTGTAGTTAGCAACTTTTCAGAATGGTTAGAACAGTTAGCATCTTTTCAGAGCGGTTAGCGTAGTTAGCATCTGTTCAGAACGGTTAGCGCAGTTAGCATCTGTTCAGAATGGTTAGTGTAGTTAGCATCTTCTCAGAACGGTTAGTGTAGTTAGCATCTTCTCAGAACAGTTAGCGCAGTTAGCATCTTTAATTTGTTTAAGTTGTTTGTTAGCTTGTAACTGGCAGTGTCTGACACAGTGTTAGCGGTTGTGCTAATGCTAACTCTCTCTCTCTGTACTGACAAGGGTTCAGGTTTATTTAGCCCCACCCCCTGTCCCCACAAGTTGACAGGATTGGTTCCTTGAGTTTGTGACGTATGAAACCCTGGCTGTCTGAATCTGTTTTTATTAGACTGTCATTGGTTCACTGCAGTTCAAGGTGGAAACACTAGATTTGTTGTTAAATCATCATATTTCTTTGATTGATCACACAGTGTTTAGTTAGACTGAATAAATGAAGTGGAATTAAATGGCAGTTCAGTCTGATTAATAGGAAAGTCTAGATTGCAAACAAAAGGCTTTCTGATGATGTCAAACTGTTCCCTGCACAGGAACATCACTGAGCTCTACTTCAGGTACCTCAGGTACCTCTTTCACTGGCCTGTCTGAACTGATTGATGCAATGAAAATTGACTTGCTCTGTAAAGTAGGTTTAGACCAAGGGTTGGCAAGTCAGTCAACTTTCTTCTAATCAATTAGATTATGGGCTAGAACACAATCAAAGGCTAATTTAAGATATTGATAAAAATGCAACTGGAATTGACTTTGTCACTGTTCACGTATGTGGTGCTGTGGCCCACAGTCACAGACAGGGTGGGGGATATGGTAAAAAGATCATATGATAATCTTTTTTGAGAAGAATCACAATCCACCATCTTGCTCATCAACTGCATTCTGTTTCTGCTCCGATTTTATTCTGAAAGTCCTGAGAGGAAGTTGTGATTCTTCTCTTTCTGTCTCTCTGATTTGTGAGCTTGTCCTCCCACAGTCTCATATCATACATCTGACTGACTGATTCACTGAACTCTGTTATTTTCTCCATATCACACATGTATGTTGCTCTGTCAGCGGTTTGTCATTCAAGACACAGAACCACTGGAACTTCCTTTCAGAATAAAAACTCACAATAGCTTGAAATAGAGCATTGCTACAAAAAAACTGACTTTCTCACGCTTTTATTTTCTAGGCAAAATCACTAAAGAGGAAATGATTCTGCAGGTAACTCTTGCTGCTCAGACAGAGATGTATTTTATTTTTTATTTTTTTAATCATATTATCAAAATAATCTGGCATGTCAGTTATTATTGCTAGCGGGCCAGTTTAGGCCCGCAGGCCGCCAGTTCCTAACCACCGGTTTGGACTGTTGTTTGCATCTGGTACAATCAATACTGATGGTTCTAATAATACATTTGAGTCCTGATAAGCATCACTGCTGCTTCTTACTGAGGATACTACTACTGTTCCTACTGTTACTATTGCTGTTGTCAGTTATACCAGTTATATACTGAACCCATTGCTGCTGCCTCCCTTCACGTTCCTCTTCATGTTGTCTGTGAAGTTTTCCCAGCAGCCTCATGAAGATAAAAATCAAAGAGACGTCTGATATTTTTGGCATGAGAGAGCTCTAATTTAAAGACACTGACACTACATGTTATTTATCAGTATATTTATTCCAGAAATAAACTACAGTGGTCAGAACTCCTCTCTCTGCAGTAGTTCATTGAATCTCGTGCTCAACTCCAGACTCTGCTCTGAATGTTGGATTTTGACCCACTTTGCTCTCAATCTAATTTTTCACTGTGGCTGTCATTAAATGAGTCGAGGTGGTGAACATCGACCTTGTGACCGTTGGTAACAGAGCTCAGCTGATATTCCTGTTGTAGCTGCTGATAAACGAGGTGTTTGTGTCCTTCCTACAGACCTTGAAAGCAGTCGCTCTGTCTGCTGGGGATTGAAATGAACAGCAGTTAGTCAAGCGTGTCGTTAGAAGGAAGCCAGTCATCATCTAGAGTTTAACTTTATAAATGTAGCTGGAGATGGTGAAGAGAGGCTGGTGAAACTGGAGCTGTAGCTTGTGGCCATGATTGTGTCTTACACAAACTCTCTACCTGTGCTCTGAGCTTCAGCTGTGACACCTGAACATACACAGGACCAGTCAGGCGTTTGGCCACGCCTTCCCATGTATTTACCTCTCTACCTGTCAGGTTATCCCTGAAGAATGAGTAGCATCCCACTTGACAGGGATTGGTTCGTCCACTCGCCTTTTAACTGGATTCCACTCATGACAAGACACCTCTCCTTTTTCTTCCTTTTATTTTGAGAGGTTCAGTAATTTGTTGTTAGTTCAGTTACATGTTTCCATTTACTGCCATTAATCATTTGTCATTAGGTGAAAAACATATATATTTATACTAAATAAATAAGCAATAAACACCATCAGTGCCTTACTTAACATGATTTCATGATTTGTTTCTTCACATAAAGTGTTTTAACAAAGTATTCTATAATCATGTTTATTTATTAATCAGTCATTAGATGTTTTTAGATGATTTTAGATGTTTGGTTATTTTTGTAATGAAACTGTGGGATAACACTTATAACAATGATAATTCATTAAGAATCAAAGGCACCTTGTACCAGTGAGAATAAATCCAGCTCAGTGCAGGTGGTGGCCCAGTCTTATAAACCTTATCTTGTTAATATGTTTATTGGATACTGCTCCAAACACCAAGACAAATATCTTGTAAGTAAAAACCTACCTGGCAATAAACCTTATTTTCTGATTCTGCCTTTGTGATGATGTCATCATCCCTTCTTCATGCTGCTGTAGTGTGACACCCATGTGTCATGCAGTATCCCCTTACCTTCATATTTTTATAGGTAAATATAATACTGTTTGTATTAAAAGTACTCATAATTTGTTTCAGTGCCATCAACAATTTTAACTATCCACAATAAATGCACATATAAATAATAAATTATAAGGAACATGGGGAAAACAACAACATAATTAACTGGACAGCGGCAAAGAGGTGAAATTCTGCCTCCTATGGAGGTGGAGCAAGTAGCACGATCTTACACATTACACCTTTAAAGGTACTGGAGCTTTATTCTGTTTGAGGAAGTGAGGGCAGATCTGTTGTCAAGGAAACCGTCTCACTGGGGACTGAGGTGGCAGGCACAGCCAGGTAACAATTTACCAACATGGCTGGATCAGGAAAAACACGCCCGTGTTGTGAGCCTTCCAGCAATTGAACGCCAGCGAGCTCCGAACTGTAAATGCACCGTGATGATGCAGACGTTACAGCCAGATCCTGGTCATGAAGGAGTTAATCTGTCACGTCTGAGCTCACCTCTTCTGTGTGTTGAGCGATGATGAGGTGAGGCGTTCGAGTGCAACACTTGAGGAAAGATGAGCGTCCCTGCAGGGACCTGGCACTCGGCCCACACCGAGCTCTCAGTCCATTAATAGAGTTTGACCTGGATCTAATTGGAGCTGCTGGGAAATGATGATAAAAGCTGCAGAGTGTAACGAGGGCAGGACGGAGGCTGTTCACTGACAAGTCTCTGAGACCTGTCCACCTCACTGTTTCATCTGTCTGTTTTTTTTTTTTGCATGTTTGAATGTCAGGAGTCAAATGAGGCTGGAGGAGGTGAGGACAGGACACTGACCATCAGCCTCCAGTAAAACCTGTTGCTGCTGTATTCACGGTTTTCCATTGGTTTATGGAGGGCTGCTCCGTTATGGCAAAAATTATAATCACGATTATCTTGATCAATGTTGAGATCACGATTATTTAACATGATTACTCATTGACTCTGGAAACGCCAAACATTTACTGAACTTTAAAAAAAAAAAAAAAAAAAAAAAAAATTTTTTTTTTAACAGTGAACTTTCTTTAACTTCAAATACAATTCAGCGGAAAAACAAATAAAACAGAAAAAACAGATTTCAAAACACAGCGTTGTGTGTCTGTAGGCAAAGATGTCTGAGCATAGAACAGCAGCAGGAGTGGAATTGGGGGATGGTTTTTGTAGTTTTTTTTTAATGCCAACGTCCCATTCCCATCCACACTATCTCCTAACTAATATCTCCAAACGCCTCGACAGAACTTCTTCAGATAGTCTGAGGAGCAGATTCTAGCTTAGCCTCCAGGTTAAAACTCGAACACACAGCATCTCAGATATTAGTCGTCTCTTTGTCTTTGCTTCCACTGTTGAGTCTGGGGTTTCTTGCTTTTCTTCTCTGATCGCTCGTCTTCATCAGGAGGAAGATGTTCTCATTTTCGAGGAGGCACTCACAGTTTCTAATCAGTGCAAATGCAAATCACATACATGTTTCCCCAGGAAGTTATTAATCTCAGTGATTGAGCTGTTTACCCTCACATCAATCAGTCGTCTGAACTGAGAGAACATCATTTCACCAGCTATTTACCATATGACTGTCTGCGCCTGATGATTGTTTCATTATCAATGAATCCATCTATGTTTTTTCTAATGATGAATTCAACCTAGAGTCTATAACAGGAGTCCAAGGGCGAGTCTTTAAAGTTGTATTTTGTGCGACCAACAGAACAAAACCAAAGATAAAAAAGACCTTCAATTTACAGTGAAATAAAGCAGAAGAGCAGCTTCCTGGTTCAGGGTCCACGTTCTCCAGAGGACCCATGAAGTCCAAACTGAAATGAGACAGTCTGGTCTATAGAAGATTTTCACTGTGCGTCACCAGCTGTTCCCGCCCTTACCGTTGCTTCGCAAAGCGTGGCCCCTGTTGCCTAGCAACCGTGACAACACAACTCTTTTTTTTTTTTCCCCACAGAAACTTTTGTTTTCACTCTCTTGGTTTTAACAGTTTTACCTTTAGCTGTTGAACTGAGCTGAAACACAACACTGACATTTACAGTGTGATACTCAGGCTCTCTGTTACTGTTATTTGCTTTCATTACCAGAGCACAATGCATCTTGGGATATGTTGGACCATGAAGGATCCACCTGTGGAGCCTTGGTTGTCCAAGAAAAGAAGGATGTGTTTGAAATGAGACAGTCTTCAGATGAACCTCTGAAGGATGAGACAATGAACTGAGTCAATCTTCACATTTTAGAAGCTGAAATCAAAAATGTTTGTTTTTGATTTATATAACTGACTGAAGGATTCTCTTATTTTCTGTCAGTTGAACAACGTTAATCAAATAATTGTTTAGCGCTACAATAAGCTTAAGACAGAATATAGACTGAGCTCTTATAGAAACGCTGTGCTCAGCCATCTTTTTCATCTTTTTGCATAATGTAATAAAACAGGAACATTTTGATTATTCAGATGGACACTGGAAAAGTGGATTGTGCTGGTGTTTGAGAAGTTGAAGATGAGATGAACCTTTATTGATCCCCTGTAGAGGAAATTCAAATTGACACAGCAGCTCAAGGGAAAAATATAATACGGAAAATAAAATAAGAATAGAAACAGAATCTTAAATAAATAGGATACATTAGATATGCTATATAGAATAACATAGAAATGCAAGTAAACATTTCTGTACATGTGCAAACATAAAAATGTATAAAGAATTTAGTGGTTGTTGCACTTCATCCGGGTTCTATTGTCATGTACTGATTTGAGTCCTTAGACTGGCGGTGCTGTGGTGTTGTGATTTAATTGGAGATCATGGTTCTCTTGTGCCACTTTAAAAACTGGTAACTATGGGAATCCATTGTACCAACTTGTATTTGCAGCCTTGAACGTTCAGCCTGTGACTGCAGTTCTCCTCCCATCCTGGAGAGGGCAGAGCAGAGACCTGATGTCTCAGGTGGAGACAGGAAGAACAGTGTCCTGCTTTAAGCTCCAGTCAGTTCTAATCAGAGACGATCCCCTCAGCCTCTCACCTGAAGGCCTGACCTCTGTTCACTGAGGGAGGATCAGCTGTTCTGTTGGCGTTTGCTCAGAGGAACAGAGGCAGCAGAGGACGTAGATGCCACTGTTCGCTGTTTGGTTAAATCAGGACCGAGAGTTGTGAAGTGGAGTCTCTGTGGTGAGGACATGTGAGCTATTGCTTAGAGCCTAAGTGTTGGTGAATGCAGCCGAGTCAGTGGATTAGCGTCTTCGTGGTGGATCTGGAGACGTTATCTGGAGGAAGACAGGACACATGAGACGCCTGTCTTCTCTTTGTCCTCCTCCTGATCAGAGGTGATTACACCCACTGCTGCAGGAAGTCATCATCAGCTAGTCTTGTTGTACAAGTGTGAAACGTTAGCATCGTTTGTTCTTCAGCTGGTTACTTTCTGAACACAGCTAGCAAAGCTTATTGGTCGATTAGTTGATTGACAGGAAATTAATCTACCTATTTTGATAATCAACTAACCGGTTTAGTGTGTTTTTAAACTATAGTGTTGAACAATTACGGATTGTAGCTTCTCAGGCAGAAGGAGCTGATGCTTCGTCACACACAGGAAACTGAAGATCTGTGTTTGACTGTTGTTCACACAAAACAAAACATTTGAAGTTGTATTTTTTTCACTGTTTTCTGATATTTTCTAGACAAACCTTTTCATTGATCAGTCAAAAGAATAATTAGCAGATAAAACAATGATGTAAATAAGCCCCAGACCAAAGTGTGATAACAGGTGGTCGTAAGTCCGAGAAAATCAACATGTTTCTTTTCTTAACGAAATAATCACCACTTAATTAACAGTAAAAACAGGAAGATAATTAAGTCTCTACCCTAAAGACTTGCTGTAAACGTCTGATTAAATTGAAGTCCTCCTCTTCGTGGACAGTGACTGTGACTTCTAATGCTCGTTGTAAATATCAGCTGGGTCACAACTTTGTTTACTTCCACTGTGAGCGGTTATTTCCTGATGTGATCTGTATCCACAACAAAAGAGTTCTTCATTCAACACTGATGCACTGAGCAGTTTGGTTTACATGACAAACTTCAGTTCCAAAGCCTGACTTCCAAAAGAGATGTTTTAAATATCTAGAAGTAACAAAGCATCAGCAGGAAACAGCTGTTTGGTGTCTGTTGTTTTCATCTGCATCCTTGTGTCTTGTTTTCTTGACAGTGTAAATGAATTGTGTGTTTTCCTCTGGCTGAAGTGGTTAATAATATTTGTTCTCTACTTTCCTCTGATTTTGCTGCAGTTTTCTGTTTTGTTTTTATGTGGAATCTGGTCTTCAGCTTGAGCTGCTCCATTATGGCAAAAATCCTAATCATGATTATTTTGATCAATACTGAGATTAGGATTATTTAACACAATCACTTATTGCCTTTGAAAACACCACGCATGTTTTGAACTTTGTCCTTTTAACTTTGACTTTCTTTAACTTCAAACACAATTTAACTGAAAAACAAATAAGAAAAAATAGATTAAGAAAATTAGATAAATAAATAAAATAATAAATAATATATATTATCTAAATATATACAATTAAATATATAATATGAAAATTGAAAATTAAATTTTAATCAAAATAAATAAGATAACCCTTTGTTGTAACATCAGTGTAGTTCCACAACCTACTGAAAACTACTAAACATAGATTCAGTATATAGAAATAAAAATAGTGGGGTTGTAGAGGAGATGAAATGTGTTGTGAAACAGAATGCGGCACAATAATAGTTTTATCACGATTATCTTGTCTTCATAATTGTTGGCAGAAAAACTCCTAATGGAAAATAAAATGAGATGAACAACAGCCCTAACATCAGTGTTTTAGACGACAGTTTAACGCGTTAAATTTGAGTCAGGTGTTTCTGTGGCGAGATGTCAGAGCTGTCACGTCTCCTCCACTTGTTCTCCAGCTCTGCAGCAGCAGCTCAGGTATATTATTCACCCGCTGTTCATTTGTCATTGAAAACTTTCCTGTCTGGGGTTTGAATCCTGCTGATTCAGGTGGTTTATTTGGTTTATTCATCACATTCAGCAGCTGGGTGGCAGATTACTGCGACCCCCCAGCTGAAGCCTGTTCCTCTGTCAGGTGAACTCTTCTCTTCTTCAGACTGTGAAAATATTGACAGTAGATGAGAAATACCGAGAATCCGTCCACCGCAGGGCGGGAATACAAGTGGATTCTCACGCTGCTCAGCAGGAAGTGGGGGAGACATGAAACCCCACAGAGCTGTGCAGGAGAGGTTTGTTTTACAGGAGTCACATGGTGCTGGAGCTGCAGTCCTTCCTGCTCTCCATACTGACCAGGACGTCTGCAGTTCAGCTGAGGCCTAAACGAGGTTTAATCAGTTGCTAGACTTTGCCCTGAGTTTGATCTCTCAGGTGGTACTTCCTGAATCACACGGTTGTGTTGAGGTTAGAGCTGTTTGGGTTTAGGTTGATGTAACAGGTGGAGCTCGTTAAGATGTGAGCTAAGAAGACGAGAAACTCCCTCCTCTTTGTGTACAGCTTTGTAAAGAATCTGGTTTGATTTTATTTGCCTGAGCTCTGACCAGCTGATCTATCCCAGAAATACTGTCCCTCCTCTGACTGTCTGACGCTGTTGTTTGCAGCTAGAAAATGAAACTGTGCAGTGAGACTTTGTCCCGAGTTAAGTCTCTCAGCTAGGACCATAAATCAAGTAGATGAGGGAGTTTCAGCCTGAAAACCACAAACACTCTGAAGTTTGACTGTATTTATCCTGAGCTGGTGTACAGTGGATTAAAGCTCCTCGGCTCACTGGAGGGAAGGTGTTGATGTTTCAGTGTAGTCTGTTTAGCTGCTGAGAGTCTGAACTCTGTGAGGTAAAGTCGTCTGGTCACAGCTCTGCATTCACACCTGCTGTTAGTGTTCATATCTCCATTGTGTCTGCATTGTAGTTGGGTCATTGTTATTTTGGCAGATATTGTGGCATGAGTCATTGTGACATGGTTTTTTTCACTGGAAAAAAATGTAAAAATAGATACTTTATTCAACCCCTAGGGGAAAATCATGAAAATGATGATGTGATTTTTGTTCTTGTACAAAACAAACATGTTCCTTTACGTCTGCAGAAAGTTATTTATAGACCGAGGCATCCCTCTTCATTTCTGGTCTGACGTTGTGGCACATTTTACCTTTAACAAAAAACTGCAGCTTTCACTTATCACAGACAGAGATTTCCATAATATTTTGATTAATTGTTCAGCGCTAGTCTTGCTATGGGATATGGGGGATGAAGGGATGTAATAACATATACCATGAGGTGTATGTTACTTTAAATAAAGAGAGAAACAATAAGGAAAAAACTAAAGAAATAATTAAACATATTAAAAAAAAAAAGGATTGATTTTGACTCTGGTACATCAACATCACATCACAGAAGAGAAAATCATCAGTTTCAATCCTCTGGGTTTAAAATTACAGACAGAATAAAACCAATGATGAAGTGTGTTTCAGCTCCAGGCGGCTGCAGCAGACCAGTGTCAGTAACTGTGGTCGGAGCTGTGATGAGTGGAGGAGGACGCAGGTCAGCTGACTGTTCAGACTGGCTCGTCTCCACAGACACAAGTCCTGGAGCTCAGTGTAGACAAACTTGTTTCTGTGCTTCCTGTGTGGTTTAACGTGTGTGTGTGTGTTTATGTGTGTTGCAGCTTTCCGAGAGACAACCTTCCAGTGAAGATGAGACCATGGTCCCAGTACTAACCTCCAGAAAAGCCAGTGAACTCCCTGTCAACGAAGTAGTGTGTGTCCTGCAGGTGGGTGTCCTCAGACCAGAACACACAGCTGTGACTGACTGTTGATGTGTTCACATGAGTGGGGCAGAAAAACAACTTAATCTTCACACCCTGAGGTTTTATTTCAGAAATGGAGACAGTTTGTATCTGACCTCTGGTGACCTTGAGAGGTCATTGACCTCAGCATGACATTTTTCCAGTTTTTGCCCCATTCCTCCATTATATATATAATCATGTGTATCTTTGCTCTGAGCCTCTCTTCTGATTGGCTGACTGATGACAGATTTGGTTCTCTTCATAAAATAAGGTCAGAAGAAGAAGCATTGGAGCCACAATAACGTCTGTGTGACGTATATATCTGTGTTGTGTTGGGTCTGACAGGCCGACCTGCAGCTGGGTCTGACCCAGGAGGAGGTGAGCCAGAGGAGGGCCTACCACGGCTGGAATGAGTTCGACATCAGTGAGGAGGAGCCGCTATGGAGGAAATACATCTCACAGGTAACATGTCAGTCAGTCTGAGATGGAACCTCATCCAGACGTTCCAGCTTTGAAGGGACAGTTCAGGTTCTTTGACATGGAGGTGTATGTGTCGGTACCTGCAGTAGATTGTGTTCAGTGGCTCCCAGTTAGGAAAATGTGAGTGATGTGTTGCTGTGGGCGGGGCCACCAGAAAAAAATGACGCAGCCACTTCGCAAACATTATTTAGTGAGAACAAACTAGACCTTGATTTTGTAAATAGTTGGCTTGTAGGCTATAAACAGTAAGCAACATCTAAAATCACCCTCATTTATAATGAATAAGGAATTATAATGCAGCCTAATAAATGTCAACTGTCTAGTCCAGTACACACACCACACCGGTCTCTGTGAGAGCTCGTAGGCTAGGTCACATCCATGGAACGACTGTAAAAAAAAAAAACAAAAAAAAAAAAAAAAAAAAAAAACCTTGGGCTGTTGGAAATAATAAACAACAACAAAAAATAACAATCCAATAAACCTCAGAGCGAACAGCGACAGCGGCTCTTGACATGAGAGCAAAACACCGTCTCCAGATGCAGGTGTGTGCCACAGGTGCGTCAGGCAGTGCTGTGCGATCACTAATAGTCAATCAATCTCTAATGTAATCTACCCTCACCCCCTCACCCCCTGACCCCTTTGACCCCTGACACGACATATGAAGAAGGAGAAGTACTTACACTTTTCCACTCCAAGAGCTGCTCGTGAACCTAAACAATGTAAATACACGTGACGGTCTGGGAGAGCGTTGTGGCAGCTTTAGGGGGAGCTAGAATGCTGCCGGTCCGAGTGTTAAAGAACTGCTTCAGCTCAGACATGTTCTCAGGATGTGTGATGTGAACATTTGCCTTCAGCTCAGTCCACAGTGTCTCTAACGGATTCAGGTCTGGGCTCTGACTGGACCACTCCAGAAGGTGGATTTTCTTTGTCTGAAGTCATCGTGTAGTAGATTTACTCTGATGTTCAGGGTCATTGTTCTGCTGCATCACTCAGCTTCTCCTGAGCCTCAGCAGGTGACAGACACCCTGACATTATCCTGAAGATACCCTGATAAACGTTAGAATTCATTTGCCTGTGGATGACGTGGAGCTGTCCACGACCAGAGGCAGAAAACCAGCCCCAAATCATGAAGCTCCCTCCACCCTGCTCCACCTGTGGGATAATGATGTTGGGATGTTATCTAATCAACACTGGTGAAGTCTCCTCCTCTGTGTGAACATGAGGCCACTGATGGAGATAAACTGCAGGTTCTTTATTAAACAGAAGAAGAAGAAACCATGTGGTGAACAAGATGGAGATCATATTGTAGATGGTACAGTCCAGTACTGCCAAGTTCAGTTTCTATGGAGTCGTCAGTGTGTAAACTGTGAACGAGCCACATGTTCCATCATGGAAAACACACGTTTGAACTTGGACACACACACACACACACACACACACACACACACACACACACACACACACACACACACACACACACTGGTCCTAACCTCTCTTCCTGTCTCTCTGCTTCAGTTCAAAGACCCTCTCATCCTGCTGCTGCTGGCGTCTGCCGTCATCAGCATCCTCATGCACCAGTTTGATGACGCCATCAGCATCACTGTGGTATGTGTTCGTTCAGTCCTCCTCCCTGTGAAAACACTGCAGACACCTGCTGTTCTTCTTCATGTATTAATAGAAGTAGAATTTGAGCAGATGACAAGACTGAGGTTCACGCAGTGAATTCTGTCTGAGTTTAACAAATAAGAAAGTCAGACTTCATGAGAGCGTTGTTAAAGTTAGTTAAGGATGGCGGAGCAGGTCAGACTTCTCCTCTCTGCAGTGCTTATAGAAAGTCTCATGTTTTATTGTCCTACAACATTAAATAGCAGCAGAGTTAATGTGGCTTCTTTGACGATGATCAACAGAAATATCTAAATATTGAAAAAAATACTTTTTTAAAAATCTAGTTGGTGAACAGAGTTTATACCTGACTATACAACGTACATTAAGTTTAATACATGAAACTGTGCATGTAGTTTAACATGGAGGTTCAGGATCAGAAGATTCACAGAGTCCGCCCCCCCCCCACTCTCTCTCTGTCTGTCTCTCTGTCTGTCTCTCTGTCTGTCTCTCTCTGCCTCTGTCTCTCTCCCTCTCTCTCTCTGTCTCTCTCTCTCTCCCTCTCTCTCTCTGTCTCTCTCTCTCTCTGTCTGTCTCTCTCTCTCTGTCTGTCTCTCTCTCTCTGTCTGTCTCTCTCTCTCTCTCCACAGGCCATCATCATAGTGGTGACAGTCGCCTTTGTCCAGGTGAGTCTGGGATGAGTGTGTCAGTGATTTCAGTCTGTTTATTTTTAATGATCATTGAACAGATGTTTACTGTGTGTGTGTTTCCTGTGTGAAGGAGTATCGCTCAGAAAAGTCTCTGGAGGAGCTCGGGAAACTGATGCCTCCAGAATGTCACTGGTGAGAGTAAAAAAAAAAAACTGACTACACAGTTTGATCAACAAACAGCCTCAATATGAAGTGAAACAGATGGAGGATGGAGGACCTGTTGTAGTTGATATTCTGCTTCAAATGTGTGATTAACCAAAGGATGTAGATCTGAATGATGTGGGGTGAACCGCCCCCACCGTCCCACCCCCCTTCACTGAGGTCACTGATCCAGGTATGTTCTCTGCCTCAGTATCAGGGCGGGAAACCTGGAGCACCTGCTGGCCAGAGAGCTGGTTCCTGGAGACACCGTCTGTCTGTCGGTGGGAGAGAGAGTCCCAGCTGACCTCCGCCTCTTTGAGGTGCGCACACACATTCATACACTCATACACACACACACACACACACATACACACACACACACACACACACACACACACACACTCATACACTCATACACTCTCTCACACATACTCTCACACACACACGCTCATACACACACACACACGCTCATACACTCATACACACACACACACACACTCATACACACACACACACTCATACACACACACACACGCTCATACACTCATACATTCATACACTCTCTCACACACACTCTCACACACACGCTCATACACTCATACACAAGCACACACACACACTCACACACACACACACTCTCTCTCTCTCTCTCTCTTTATCTGTTTTATGTTACTGTCACAGACCTTCATTAATGTTACTTGTAGCTCCAGTGACAGGTGAGTGTTCAGAGCAGGTAACGACTCACCTGGTCTGAGCACAGACACCGTGCTGCTGCATCTCTGACCTCAGCAGCTGATTACAGTCTGAACAGTTAAAGTGAAACCAAACTGGAGGAACTGTTTGCGACAGAGTTTCTGTTTTCAACAAGAACGTGTTTCAGCTCCAAAGGGCGATCAGAGAGACTCGGTAACCTCTCTGTGTCTGCCCCCCATCCCCACAGGCCACCGACCTGTCTGTAGATGAGTCCAGTCTGACGGGGGAGACCACCCCCTGCTCCAAATCCACCTCCCACCAGCCGGCGGCCACCAACGGAGACATCGCGTCCCGCAGCAACATCGCCTTCATGGGGACTCTGGTGCGCTGTGGTAAAGCCAAGGTACCAGCACGAGGACTCAGTGTTTCTTCCTGTGTCTGAAGTCCTGACCATATAAAACATACAGTATAATATAACACACAGCAGGTGATCTGTGTGTAAACCTGTTACTCTGCTCCTCAGGGCATCGTCATAGGAACTGGAGAAAACTCTGAGTTTGGGGAGGTGTTCAAGATGATGCAAGCAGAAGAGGTGAGTGAATTTAATCTGAATATAAGTGAAGGAACAAGCTCACACATCACTAGTCGCCTCTCTCCAATGATCTGGTTTCTGAAACCTCATGTTTGTATATAAGGAGGAGGGGTTTATAATCAATTTTAAATGAATCAGGAAGTCGTGCAGAACAACTACAACTGGACTGATGGTTCTGGTTCACAGTCGAGCTGCAGAGGTTTGAATGAGCTTGAATGTGTTGTTTCAGCAGCTGGTGGCTAACCCTAACCCTAACCCCAGTCTCCAGTGTAGTAATGGCTCTGTTGCTTCTGTTCAGGCTCCTAAAACTCCTCTACAGAAGAGCATGGACCTGCTGGGGAAGCAGCTGTCTCTGTACTCCTTCTGCATCATAGGTGAGTCAGTAGTTCATCAGCCGTCACCTGCAGCAGCTCCAGTGTTCAGTCTGACCTGATCCTCCTCCCTGTGTCTCAGGGGTCATCATGCTGGTGGGGTGGCTGCAGGGGAAGAGGATCCTGGACATGTTCACCATCGGTGTCAGGTAGCCGAGGTCCCAATCAGCTGTCTCTGACTATAACTTACTGATTATAACTAACTGACTGTTGTCATGTTATAGATGTGACAGCTATGTGTTCAGGTGTGTCGGGTAGAACGACTTTGTGTTGCGCACAGGAAGGACTGACTGATGGAAATATGTAATGTAATATGTATGTAATGTAATGTTAAGAGGCTGACACAGACTTCTGCTTCTGTTCTACAGTCTGTGGTCCATGAAGGTAAACTGGTTTACACACTGGGGGAAAAAGGAAGAGGGACAGATAGGAATGGATGTCATGTGTTCTGGATGGATGGTTTAAATAATTAAGGTGATCATCATCTTCACTCTGGTTGCTTGTTGATTGTCTCCTTCAGTCTGGCCGTAGCTGCCATCCCTGAGGGTCTGCCCATCGTGGTGACGGTGACGCTGGCGCTTGGCGTGATGCGCATGGTGAAGAAAAGAGCCATCGTCAAGAAGCTGCCCATCGTAGAAACTCTGGGTACATTACTCATGGCACACCACAGTATCCAGTCCCTCCTGAAAGTTGCGATGTTGGGATCGCAAAAATTAACGCAAACCCAAACTATCCCCATGAATTCTGCGCAATCTTCCATTCTTGTCTAATCACTGCAACTTTTCCTCAAATTTGATCAAAAATGATCAAAGTTTCCCTCGAGTTGAACCAATCAGACCAGTCCCTGATCAAAACCTTGATGATGTCACCAAACTCACTTCCTTGTTTGTGGTGTTAAAGCATGTTGTGAAGCCGCAGACACGTGTGACATGTACGTCTCACATTCACCAACAAACATCCCTGTTAAAGACGTGTGAAGACGTTCACCATGTTTTACATGAAAGGGTTAAATAGTTCTGTAACGCTGCAACACTGTGGTGGAGCCACAGGTGTAGAGCTGGAGCCACAGGTGTAGAGCTACCGGAGCCTCCGGGACCACGCTCCACTACTTTTATTCTCCAGAGGAAATAAAACATCTACAGTCACATGATCATGTTGATGTTTATCTACATTTGAAGAAGCTGAAGATCCGATCATCAATAAAGAGTCTGTCATGAAGAGAGAGAGAGAAGCTGATAAAAACACACGGTCAGAGTCGTATCGACATTTAAGGCGTATTGAACGATTCCTAATCGTCAATAACGCATCAAGTAACACCGAAGAAAAACATTCCACCTTAAACGATCACTCACTGGAACAAGTTGCCTTCCATTTTTAATACAAGACAGTTTTTGCAATTTTTTATTTTCTCCCACAGTTTCATTTAAAAAAAAAATCTTTAAGAAAAGCTGCGGTGAAATCAGGTGTTTTAGCTGCAACAACATCCTGTCATCCTTCCCCACAACAGCTGATGTGGTTTTAGTTTTTCTGTTTGCTCTCTGAAGATTTGTTTATTGTGTGTGTGTGTGTGTGTGTGTGTGTGTGTGTTTGTGTGTGTTTGTGTGTGTTGACATTCCTCTGGTTGTCTCCTCCCTCAGGCTGCTGTAACGTGATCTGTTCAGACAAGACAGGAACGCTGACCAAGAACGAGATGACAGTCACTCAGCTGTTCACATCAGACGGACTCCACGCTGAGGTGTGTGTGTGTGTGCGTGCGTGCGTGCGTGCGTGTGTGTGTGTGTGTGTGTGTGTGCGTGCACGCGTTGAGTCGTTGTGCTGTTAGTAAAGCAGCATTAACACCTCCCTCACTGTTGCTGCTGTAATGCGGCGTCTGCACCTGACCGAGGTTCACTCCGTTTCCTGCAGCCCACAGAGACCAGACCGACCCACTTCCTCGGTCCTGAAGTCTCAGCTGCCGGACTGGAGAAGTGGGTCAGGTGACTGAGGACCAGCACACTGGTCAGGGGTCAGTTTTCAGCAATGACGGAAGATGAAAACTGTAAATTTAATTCACATTAAAGGAGCTGAAAATAGATGAAAGTCAAGCAGGATCTACTTTTTCTTTACTGTACAGGACCTTGAACATGTGATTCTCTATGAGAGGAGAATCACTTCTGTGGTGAACAGAGTGATTCTTCTTGTTTTTCACTGACTGGCTTGGCGGGCTCTTGTTTGACTTGTCGTCTGCTCAGTGAGCGTCGTGTTTTTTATGACTCATGGCATTGTCCTGCAGGTGACGGGCGTCGGCTACAACAGAGCAGGAGAAGTTTTACTGGACGGAGAAATCATCCACGGCTTCTCCTGCCCTTCTATAAGTAAGATCGTGGAGGTGAGTTCACTGAAGGGAAACGTGTTTTCACACTGGACCAAATATCTGTGAAATAAAAGGAAGGAAACGTTTGCTGCAGGAGGAGAAGAGATTAATCCGTGCCTGTGTCGTAGGTCGGCTGTGTGTGCAACGACTCAGTGATCAGGAACCACAATCTGCTGGGACGACCGACGGAGGGAGCGCTGATCGCCCTCGCCATGAAGGTAAAAACACTCCGACCGCTGCACTGCATGATCAAATACTTCACATTCACACACAAACAGTAAACGTAAAGTTTTCAATCCTCCGCCCGGCGACAGTCAGAGTGGCAGCCATTTTGTTTTCAGGTTGTCAGTTTGTCTCATTCTCGTGGACACGACATCTCAGTAACACCTTGACAGAACTAATTCAAATTCAGCACAAACATTCACTGGGACTCAAGGATGAACTTTGACCTTTCACCACCGAAATCTAATCAGTTCAAGGTCACAGTAACATCAGAAAACATTTTTAGCACAGAAATTATGGCAAAATTTCACACAACTGGTTAATATTTTAATATTTGATCTGACTATGGATGAACAGGGATGTGACCTGACTCTAGTCTGAGTGGAGGAGGTGATTCTAGTTTTCTTTAGCTTTGTCAATGTGAAGGTTAAATTTCAGTCCTTGATGACACGAGGATTCCTGTCGTGGTTTATTGTCATGAAAATGACTTTTATCAGTTCTTCTTTCATCAGCTAAACTTTTTAGTCTTGAACTGGTAGATCTTATATATCTGGTTCATGTGAAGAGAAGCCGTGAGTCTCCCACAGCGACCAGTCAGAGATTACAAGCTCTCAACACAGACTTTATTTCTGTTTGAGCTGCATTTACTTCATTACATCAAACGTCACTTTGATATAAATCAGGCTGTTGTTGGTAATAGACACTTACACATGTGTGTTGATATCTGTAATCATGTCTCTGTGTAGTTACTTAGTGTTTCCATGGACACCAAAAAACACAACTGGGGTGTCTTCTAATCATCCATCTGGTAACTGCAGCCTCCACCCGTCGCTCTACACCGTCGACTGTCACATGATCTCATGTCAGTTAAACACTTCAGTCTTTTCTCCTCAAGCACACATTAAACCTGTCGGCTGCAGACTCTCGTTTATCGTCCGTGTGTTTCTTCTTCATGTGTTTTCATGAGTGAAACACATTTCAACAACAAGGAGACTCCAGCTGTGACGTGAACATGAGGTGTCTCTGTCTGGTCCAGCTGTGTCTCTGGTCCAGCTGTGTCTCTGATCCAGCGGTGTCTCTGGTCCAGCTGTGTCTCTGATCCAGCGGTGTCTCTGGTCCAGCTGTGTCTCTGGTCCAGCTGTGTCTCTGATCCAGCTGTGTCTCTGGTCCAGCTGTGTCTCTGGTCCAGCTGTGTCTCTGGTCCAGCTGTGTCTCTGGTCCAGCGGTGTCTCTGATCCAGCTGTGTCTCTGATCCAGCTGTGTCTCTGGTCCAGCTGTGTCTCTGGTCCAGCTGTGTCTCTGGTCCAGCTGTGTCTCTGATCCAGCTGTGTCTCTGATCCAGCTGTATCTCTGATCCAGCTGTGTCTCTGGTCCAGCTGTGTCTCTGATCCAGCTGTGCTCGTGTCTTGTAGATCGGCCTGGAGGGCGTGCAGAAGGAGTACGTCCGTCTGGAGGAGCATCCCTTCACGTCGGAGCAGAAGTGGATGGCTGTTCGCTGTGTTCATCGCACCCAGCAGGTCTGTAAGGAGGGGGGGGGGGGGGGGGGTAAGTAAGCAAGTAGCAGAGCAGAAATAAAACATTGGGGGGACCTCCTCCTCCTGCAGATCTCAGTTGGAAAGTTACCATGTCAACAAATCAGAGATGGAACTGGGGGTGGAAGCATTTAAGGCCTTACAATGGAGATCCAATAAAAAACAGTTCAACACATTGATGATAGTGAACAGCTGAGATCATAGAAACTAATAAATGTGTTTACATCATAAATGTAAAAATTATCATTAAGAAGTAAAAACTTTTTACAGTTTGTTTTTGTTCTGTGGTGTGTTGATGTGAGTCTGATTGTATCCGTTCCCCCCAGGACAAGGCGGGCGTTTACTTCATGAAGGGAGCGTACGAGCAGGTGATTCGCTTCTGCAGCTCCTACAACAGCAGAGGAGCCGCACTCCCCCTCAGCCACCAGCAGAGGGAGCTGTACCAGCAGCAGATCAGTTACATGGGCACTGCGGGGCTGAGAGGTAACAGCTCACTGCGCTCTCAGTGACATCACAGACGCTCGCTTCAGCTCTGACACATCATCTCTGCTCCTCCCTTCAGTGCTGGCCTTCGCCTCCGGCTCAGAGATAGGGAAGCTGACCTTCCTGGGTCTGGTGGGCATCATCGACCCCCCCAGGTCAGGGGTCAAAGAGGCCGTGGCCACGCTCATCAACTCCGGAGTCGCCATCAAGATGATCACAGGAGACTCCCAGGAGACGGCGGTGTCTATAGGTCAGAGAGGAGCCTCGCTCTTGATAGATTGTAGATTTTATCAACAGGTTTCATCAGCTGGGAGGAGGAGTGGTCATGTGACTGTTCACTTTGATGTCAGTTTCTACTGGTCAGTCAGAAAAGAAGCTGCATGTTGATTTTATATGATAACTGAACAACGGAACAAAACATTCTTGACAATAAACATAGTCAGAAGAAAAGATAGAGAGTTCAATTTTATAGAACTTGTATCAATTAAATACCAATATTTGATAAATATGAAAGCGTCCACTGTTAGTTTTGAATACAAAATGTCAAATTCTAGATATTCATGAAACATGTGACAGAACATCTGTGTCTGTTTCCTGGTTTAATCTAAGAAACTTTTACTTTGACTTTGTGACCACAATATGTAACACACACAAACAGAAGGCAGATTTCTGATGACTGATGTTTTCAGAATCAATATAAGATGATTATTTTTTTATTATTTTGAATGTCTTTTAACCTTCAGTCTGTTTCCTGTGTCTCTGCAGCCAGTCGTCTGGGGCTCTACTCTAAAGGCTGTCAGTGTTTGTCTGGAGAAGAGGTGGATCAGCTCGACCTGCAGCAGCTCTCACACATCGTCCCCAGAGTGAGAGAACACACACACACACACACACACACACACACACACACACACACACACACACACACACACACACGACACCGATCCATTAGAAGTGTCTCCAGGATATTTAAATTCCACCGTAACTGATTCTGACCCTGGATGATGATTGTCATAAAGATGTTTGGTTGATCTTGACAGAATCAAACCTGTGGATGTTTACTCAGTGTTTTGATTTCACAGCTTCAAACAGGCAGCAGGAACACTGAGTATTTACAGTCAGATGTGTGGAAAAAAACACAACATGACTCAAAACAACTGATATAGTTTCCACACAGTATCAGTCCTGAAGATCAGTGGAACTTTATTCAGTTTATCTCAAACCTCCAATAAAAATAGGTTTCTGAAAATAACCAGTTGCTGTGAGACGTCTGATTCACTTTGATTCTCTCTCTCTCTCTCTCTTTGTCTGGCTCTCTCTCTCTGTCTGTCTGTCTGTCTGTCTGTCTGTCTGTCTCTCTCTGTCTCTCACTCTCTTTCTCTCTCTTCTCTGCTGTCTCTGTCTGTCTCTGTCTCTGCCTGTCTCTCTGTCTGTCTCTCTCTGTCTCTGTCTGTCTCTCTCTGTCTCTCCCTGTCTCTGCCTGTCTCTCTGTCTGTCTGTCTCTCTCTGTCTCTCTCTGTCTCTCCCTGTCTGTGCCTGTCTCTCTGTCTGTCTGTCTCTCTCTGTCTCTCACTCTCTTTCTCTCTCTCTCTCTCTCTCTGTCTCTGCCTGTCTCTCTGTCTGTCTCTGTCTCTCTCTGTGTGTCTCTCTCTGCCTGTCTGTCTGTCTCTCTCTGTCTGTCTGTCTCTGTCTCTTTGTCTCTCTCTCTCTGCAGATAGCAGTGTTTTATCGAGCCAGTCCTAGACACAAGCTGAAGATTGTGAAGGTGAGCATGATGAACTGTAGTATCAGTATTATTATGAGTATAATTATTGGTATTTTACATACCAGCTGTTTGGTTAACATAAAGAAACAAAACACAGATGGAAGAAGTAAAAACTGTTGAATATTAGGTTCAGGGTTAGGTTTCCATGGCAACATGAATGCAAGGACATCTGGGGATGATGCTCCTTGTCGTTGTTCAGTCTCTCCAGAACATCGGTGCTGTGGTGGCCATGACAGGTGACGGCGTGAACGATGCCGTGGCTCTGAAAGCCGCTGACATCGGCGTGGCCATGGGCCAGACGGGCACCGACGTCTGCAAAGAGGCGGCTGACATGATCCTGGTGGACGACGACTTCCAGACCATCATGTGAGTCAAACACTGGGGGGGCGGGGTCTCTCTGGTCTCTGGTCAGTGAAAACCAAAGTGTAAGAAGTGAGAACGGAAATAGCACCTGCTCCTTTCAATCAGCCAATCAGCATGTAAATAAATTTCAGATAGAAAACTAAAAGCTGATGTACACAGCTGCTTTGCTAATGAAGCTAATCAGTGCTGAAACAAGACTCATCAACTCAATAAGTTAATCAGGTTATTAATTTAGGGTTTTTTGTGTGTCAGACATCTTCCTAAACACAAACAGCAAAGTTATCATGGAATAAAAATCAGGACGGCTTTGTTGTGACATCACAAAGTTCCAGAAGTCCTGACGGCTGGTTTTAAGGCTCAGTTTCTGAATACAGGCTGTGTGCATTTCTCTGTGGACTGAGGCTTTGATACTTTCACAGTATTAATATAGAAGCTAGAGCTGATCTATAATCACACTACACATGGACAGAGACCTTTAGACTGGAGGAGCTTTAATTTGCTTTTAAAGTTAAATTATTTAAAGTTTTTTTTTTTTGGGGCTTTTTGTGCCTTTATTGATAGTGCAGTAGAGAGAGACAGGAAATGGGGAGGCAGAGAGAGGGGGAATGACATTGTCCGATGTGGGACTCGAACCAGGGGCAACTGCAGTGAGGACCTTAGCCTCTGCACATGGGGCGGATGCCCAACCAACTGAGCTATACGACGCCCCTTAAAGTTAAATAATGTAGATATCAGCGATGGGCTTGTTGTTGGCGTCATTATTCGAGCATTGTTTCACTACTGGCTCACCTCACCAGCGCTTGTGTTTCCAATTGGACACGGACCCCCGTATTTCTGTTTTTACGGTAAACACATATATACTGTATATATATATTGCAAGTAATCAAGTAATTAATTCATAAGGTAATGAGAATACTTGAATATTGAAATAAATGAAAATTCATCCTTTAAATTCATATTATTAAAATTATTATCAAAATTTAAATCTTTCATGTATTTAACAATCAAACTGACAGATATATATTTACACTGGTAAAAACAATCTAAATAATATCCTTTATTTGAACAGACAAGCTGGTTTACATGAGAGTATAAAGTTTGCTGTTTATTCTCCAGGTCGGCCATCGAGGAGGGAAAAGGAATTTATAACAACATCAAGAACTTTGTTCGCTTCCAGCTGAGCACGTGAGTGGACGGTCTCTGTGATGTGTGTCGTCCTACTGATGTTGGTGTCCAGTCTGTCTCACTGTCTCTCCACCTCTGTCTCTCTCTGCTGGGCTCCAGGAGTATCGCAGCACTGACACTCATCTCCCTGGCGACGCTGATGAACTTCCCCAACCCGCTGAACGCCATGCAGATCCTGTGGATCAACATCATCATGGATGGACCCCCGGCTCAGAGGTACAGGGGCATCATGGGAACTGTAGTGCAAAACAGACTGATAAGTTAAAAAACAAAAACAGCTGATCCAGTAACTGCAGTGTATTTAAAGTGGTCGACTTTCAGGCTGAGGAAATAACAGAATAAAAAATTATTATTATTATAAATTCCAGGCCGTGTAGAAAGTGATGCTTAATGTGATCAGTTTCATGTCAGCTGGTGCCAATTTCATTAAAAACATTTTAATCAGAGTGAAGGCAGTTGAATTTATGAATGGTTTTAATTTTCTAAGGAATGTTCTTGAAATAAAACATATAGAAAATATAACGGAACATCAATAAATAAATAAATAAAATCCGAAAAAGCAAATGATTTAAAAAAGCGTCTCTGTGGGTGTCAATATTTCTACTAATGACTTTAATATTTCTAAAATCCTGACTCCTGCATTAGATTTAAGATTTTACACATGAAAGATTCAGGTGTGTGACAGTGAGTGTTGTGTTGTAGTTTGGGGGTGGAGCCTGTCGACCGGGACGTGATCCGAAAACCTCCTCGTAACGTGAGAGACAGCATCATCACCCGCAGCCTGATCATCAAGGTCCTGGTGTCGGCTCTCATCATCGTCTGTGGGACTCTGTTCGTCTTCTGGAGGGAGGTGGGTCACGTCTGTTTGTCTGTAGAAAACACGTCTGTGTTTTTCTTTCATTGACATGTGATTAAAAAGTGATGAATCATTTTGAAGAGTCGACAAAGAAGAGGAAGTCAAGTCAATTTTTATTTGTATAGCACCGGTTCACAACATAAGTTATCTCAAGGCTCTTTCCAAGCAGAGCAGGTCGAGACCTTCTCTTTATAATATTATTTACAGAGACACAACAGCTCCCACCAAGAGCAGCATTAGACGACAGACACAAGGAAAGACTTTCTTTTAACCTCGAGCAGAACCGGACTCAACAGGTTGGGTTAGAGAGAGAGAGAGAGAGAGCGCAGAGGAAAAGAACAAGAACGTACAGTGATAACAATATTAATAATAGTGACAGTAGCAGCAGTAACAGTGATAGTCATGTAGTGGCAACTGTAGTGCTCCTACTGATAACAATAGTAATGGCAGCTAATAACATTAATAATTATCATAACAGAATCATGGGGCAGTAGCTGGTTTACAGCTGCAGGTCCAGACTCTGCAGCTCTGGAGGAGGGAGGAGGAGAAGGGAGAGAGAGGGGCACACAGCCGGGGCGCCTCATGTGCTTGAGGGAAAAAGAAAACGGTTTGAACGATGCAGCGACATTCAGAAAGTTTACAGGGATCTCGTCGGCATGACAACCTGGATTATACTGTACTGAGTAGGAGGAAGAGAAGTGGAAACTGTTCTGTAGATGAATCTTGATGTGACGGTTTGCTGTATATCCTGAGAGTTTTCATATTTATACACAGCTCCACCTTTATAGAAATTTACAGTTTAATGTCTCGGTTCTTCTGAAATTAAAGCAAAGATAAAAATGAAATCACAGAACGTCTTTGTGAAACTGAATCTGAATGTCTCGGACTATCCCAGGAAGATTATGGCTAGGGTACAACTGGTTTGGTTTTACTTGACATTACATTGTTCACTTGGAGGACGTAACGGGACAAATCGCTCGCTCGCTGTGGACTTTTAAACATAGTGGGTGAAATAAAATGCAGTGAGCACTCGACCAATCAGAAATGTTAAGCACAGCAGACCACACCCCCCAAAGTTCCTGAACCTTTGGAAAGTACAACCCCCCCGACCAAACACTTTTTTTGGGGGTCGATCAATTACCCCGGAACAAAATTTAGACCCTGGTTCCTGGAAACAGCTCAGTCACCTGTCTGGACTTGAATGTGTTTGTTGTTGTTTGTGCTTCAGTTGCAGGACAACGTGATCACTCCTCGAGACACCACCATGACCTTCACCTGCTTCGTCTTCTTCGACATGTTCAACGCTCTGAGCTCTCGCTCTCAGGTGAACTTCTTCTTCTTTCTGCTGCAGCAGCCTGAGAGAAAGTTTAAACACTTTGTCAGTCAACAGACGAGTTAAACAGAAAACCAGTAATAAGTCATTGATTATATGTTCAATTTATAGAACTGTTATATTTATGACAATTATTTCTATTACTGTTATATTTATGACTGTTGTATATTTTAAAATATATACTCAAAAATATGAAATATAAAAACATTGTAAATAAAGAGATGTGTGTGTGACTGATGTTAATGTTGCCTCTCAGACTCGGATGGGCCATGAGATGGGCTGTCATTGATTGATTGATTGATTGATTGATTGATTGATTGATTGATTGACTGACTGACTGATGTCGTGTCGTTGCCTCTCAGACTCGGATGGTCCATGAGATGGGGCTGTGCAGTAACAAGACGTTCTGTTACGCCGTCCTGGCGTCCATCATGGGTCAGCTCCTCGTCATCTACTTCCCTCCTCTGCAGAACGTCTTCCAGACGGAGAGCCTCAGCATCTTTGGTAAGAGAAAACCTGCTCAACATCAACAGCTGGAAACAGCTAGAAATGAAACTGGAGGATTGTTAAACAGCTGCAGTTTGTTAGCGTGTTAGCACGTGTGCGGAGGAAGAGCATTGTACCTCGCCGTGTGTGCTGACATATCTCTTGTGTGTGTGTGTGTGTGTGTGTGTGTGTGAACCGTCAGTGATATTCTACAGAGGAGATATATGTAGGGTATATTTGATATATATGGTATATACATACTGTAAATATATATACAGTATGTTGTATCTGATAAGTGTGACAGAGCGACCCAGTCTCAGTGTTTGTCTCTGGTGCAGACCTGCTGTTCCTGGTGAGCCTCACCTCCTCGGTCTGCATCGTGTCTGAGGCTATTAAGAAGGTGGAGAGGTGGAGGGGAATAGAGCGGACCCCGCCCACTGACTGCTTCCATGAGGTATGACCCCCCCATACCCTCCTACACCCCCACTGCCTGGGCTGAAGGATCTGAGGAAGACGAGGAGGCGGATGAAGGTGATGGGAACATGATGGTTTTAGGATCTCACACCTGATGGCACTGACTAAAGAAGACTGCAAGGACTTGTGGGATTTTCCTGTGAGATCCTCAGACGGGGGGAGAGACTCTGGTCTGGGACTGGAGGGCACTCCCGGTGTCGGGGGGAGGGTTGGGGGGCAAGATAGCGAACTGGACTTTGATTGAGCTGGGAGGAAGAGATGGCTGCTGGGAGATCTCAGCGCCGACGCCTTTTAGCCGGTGCCCCCGCTACACTCAGAGGAGACTCCTGACAGGAGCTTTGGGGAAACCGCCACGGACCGACCACGCCTTCCCGACGCCAACTGGCTCGTTGTTTAGGATGTACGTTAAGAAAACCCTCTGACCAATCAAACACTAGAGACGTGTGCAATTTTCCTCCAGTCGTCTGTTTTAAATCTGTCCACCACTGTTGTTGCTTCTCAATGCGCCGGACGACATGTCGCAGTTTCCAGCACAGGGCGGAGGTGTGACGGTACAAACCATGAGAGGAAACTGTTCACCTGGTTCCTTTGATCCTGCTGAAAGTAAATGTAAAGATTTATGCAGTGAAATATTTACATAATGACAGTCATTTAAAGAAACAGTGCAGCTTTAATTTCATCTTCTCTGCAGCGTTCAACAACATTATTTCGGCACCTAATTTAAATATAAAGTTATTTTCATCTTTTTTTCATCTTGCGTTTTTCAAAAGACGCTCCTAAACATCTGTCTTTATAAAGTGAAACATTTGTGACTAAACAGCAACAACTAACGTTCAAGTTTAAATTTTAAGAGTAAACTTCATTCAGTGACGGGCTGCGACTCGGTGTCAGACCACACATTAAAGTATCTGACACAGTGATTTTATGAAATAACAAAGTTTCCTGTAAAAACATTTTGAATTTCTCAATGAGGAGAAAATATCGTACTAAATAAAATAAACTAAATAAAAGCTTAAAGGTTAATTATGTTAAGACAGAGCAGCAGTTCAGACCAAATAAATAAATAATGTAGCGTCACACCTCCACGACGTGCTGGTTCCTGTGGTCCATGGGCTTCAAGCTTCATCCTTCACACACTGGTTTATATGAACAGAGCTGCTGTTTGAAACTTCCTGACGCTCGTTGTGGACCTGGGTCCAGACACAGACCGTTCAGTGACACCGCTCCTCATCCTGTGCCTTAGAGAAGTCATCCATCGTTTGAATCACCTCCACCTGAGCGGAGGAGGAAGAAGCCCTTTACTGATGGATGGCTTCTCTGCTTCATCTGCTTCAGCACTTCACTCAGTTTTCAATCAATCTCCCCAAGTTTTATTTTCCATTTTTATTTCCTGTCACATCTCTGTCTCAGATTTACCTCCACTTTTAATCAATATAAATAAGTCATGGTGCTTTGTGGGAAATGTAGTTTACTTGGCCTTGGTCTTGTTGTTGAAAGTTTTATTTGTAGATTTTTTTTTTTTATTTATTTCCAAAAGGCACATTTAGACATGACCACGGGGGAAGAGGAAAACACCTTCACTCTGCTTCCTGTTTCCAAAATTCATTGTTTGAACAAAGACGGTCGTCATCGTCTTCAACAATATATTTACTGTGTGTCAGTACGAAATATCAGAAGACGTACCTGATGGGAAGCAGCAGCAGAGTCCAGGTGTTCTTTTACTTTCTCCAGGTTTTGATTTGTAACTTGCAGCTTTTAACTGTAAAAGATTAAAGAATTAAACATGAGATTTTATTTCTAAATGAGCAAATGTCAGCAGAGATATTAGTCTTGTTTTGTAGCTTTTCCATCTTTCATTTCTGCTCTGTGATCTGGAAACACGCTGATGTTGGTAGACTGACACCCAGCAGGAAAACTGAGGCGCCTTCACACAGTCCCGTATCACAGACAGAGTAAAGTCCAACATCAGCTACAGCTCAGAATCAAACAGACCAGTTAAATGAGTCCAAGAAAACGAAAGGAGCAACGTGAGTTTATTTAAAGAGGATCTTGAGCAGGAGTTCAGACTAAAAACAAAGCTGTGGTGATTCAGGAACAGGTGAGGCAGGTTTATCAGACGCCACAACTCATACAGGAAGTCACAGCCTCAGCTCCTCTGTTTCTGAGCCTAGTTCAACAAAGAGCCTCCACTCCAACGAATGAGAGACAGACTGTAAATAAAGATGGACGTCGCCTCTGTGACGTCACCCACAGATTTCTAAAGCTCAAAGTGAGCTGCTCCACCGTCGCCATCTTGGCATGTCTGACCCCCGCCCCCTAACTCCCAGCTAATCCAGAAATGGTCAAAGAAGCATTCGCTCGCCCACCTGTCACTCAAAGAGGCCACGCCCTCAATCCTCCATAACTGTAGTCCTTAATAAAATGTAAACAGGTGAGTTATATAAACAGGTGTCATGAAGGAGGAAATTAGCTGTAGAGACCAAAACAGTTTTTGTACCAGGCTGTAAACATGTTTATTTCTGCTGTAAAGTTGGACATTTGAACATGGGAGTCTATGGGGACTGACTCACTGTTGGAGCCAGACTCTAGTGGTCGTTAGAGGAACTGCAGCTTTTAGTTTTTCAGCGCTGGAGGTTGATGCTTGGTCTGAATGGTCTTAAAGCAGATTCTGATCCAGCTCCTGGTTTGATACAGAGACAGTGGAGAGGAGGGAGGAGTTAAACTGTTTCTGTTGTTTTTAGCTCCAGTCAGACGCCAGATTTAAAAATCTACTTTTGTTTATACCTATGTGCTGTGTTCACTCCCTGTTTGTGCAGGTTTACCTGCATTACCTGACTTGGACCTTCTGTTCTTACATTTACAGCAGATGTGGTGCATTAAATTGTCGTTCCACTCCGGTATAAATGTATGTCTGAAGATTGTCAGTCATCCAGGTCGTGGTGTTTCTAAGTGCTGAACAAAGGGAACTGGGTTTTCTTGAGTCTTGAGGTGAAGTGGTCTGGGTGAGAGCTGCAGTGATTCATTGATTAGTTGATCAGCAGAAAACTAATCAGCAGCTGTTTTGATAATTGATTCATTGCTTGGAGTCAAAAACGTGAATACTTTGTTTTCTTTAGTTTTCTGTGAGAATACATTTCATAAACCAAGAAAGTAATGGAGAACATAATTACCAGATTAAACGATGAAAATAATCGATTGCTTCAGCTTTGGTTCAGAAAATGTGTCTGAACTTAAGGTTTGTTTCTGACCTGTGTGACGGTCTGATGCTCCTGGTTCTGCTCTCCTGGACCCGTGTTGTGTAAAAGGCAGCAGATCACATGACCTCCATTTTGTCCCGTGTCCACTCTCTCACCTGTTTTTGAAGTCTCTTTTCCACCTGATTGAAATCCTCAGTTCTTCATTCCTCTTCTCATCATCGACGTTCACACTGGTTTGTGTGAACTTGTACATTTGACTCTGTAAAATAAGTGACGGTTGGTGTCTCGTCTAAACTTACTCTATAAACTGCTTTCTGAATCTGCTGTGTGTCGGGGCCGAGCATGACTGGTGGCAGCTCTTCTTCTTTTTACTGCTGAGTGGTTTGGACAGTATTTCACAAAGCAGATCCCGTCCCTCACCTGAGTCTGAAGTGCAGCTGAAACAGTTGATTGATCGACCGATGGAGCAACTTGTATCTGTTTGTCATTTTCAGATCATTACATATGAAGATTTGCTGCTTCTATTTAATATTCGAAAGATGTCGCATGGAGCTTTAAGAGAGTGTCACTGACGATTAATTGACTAATCAGGAAAATAGTCGTCACATCAGTGAATAATGAAAATAATGGTTAGTTAGCAAAACTGTTCTCAGCGAGAAACTTCAATAAAAAAACAAGAAGTTGAAGCATTTTAAAGATAATATTTACAAATTGATCAGGTTTTGCACAGCAAGGTATCACCCTGCACAGTTTCCAATAATTTACATTTAGAAAATGATCTGAAGATTAACTGACAGTGAAACTCTGAGTCCCTCAGAGAACCCACTAATATGTTTAAATATAATTGTAGCTTGAATATTCAGATTTACACCATTACATTTTGTCATGATCAATTAATCTGCTGATTATTTTTAAAATCCCAACCAATCAATGACAATTTATTAAAAACAACTCTGCAAACATTAAAAAAAAGGTTTGTATCAAGTCTGTGACAATAAAAAATCTTTATATTAAAGAATAATTCATCATTTTACCTTTTCATGATGTTGGCGTCTTTGTTTTGTCAGACTACAGAGCTTTGTGAAATACTGTTGGTAAAGCTCCTTTCTCCAACGCTGCAGCTGTTTTTACTCTCAGCTCAAGTTCGTCTGCTGCAGCTGCAGAGCAGAGAGCAGCTGCTGCTCTGAGACCAAACACCAGTCACACCACTGACCCACTCTTTATATTCACTTTTATTTATGTGTGTGTGTGTGTGTGTGTGTGTGTGTGTGTGTGTGTGTCCGTGTGTTCGTGTGTGTGTGTGTGTGGCTGAGAATCAAATGTATATTAAAATTTTATAAATCTTTTAAAGAATCTCACCTTGTTTTTATTCATATTTTCACTGTTGATATTTAAATATATTCACTGAGGCAGTTAAAGCAAGAGAGCAACATTTATTCATTTGTTGAACATTAACATTAAAAATAATTTGACACCACAAAACAGATTTAACATTTCCTTACTTGTAATTCTATATTCCCATTTTCTCATTAAGTGCAAATAAGTTTAACTAAAACAGTCATCACTGATTAGTGGAGAAAATTCTAAAAAAGTTCCTTTCTTGACTTGAAAACAGCTGCAGTCACATCTAACAGTCCTCTTTAGTTGTACAAAAGATAAAAATGTTTAAAAGTGAACAGTGTTGTTTTTCAAGTACAAAAGTGCTGCTATAAATAGAACAGGCAAATATAAATACACTTCCAAACCAGAATGTTCAGCTGATGATAAATCATCATAAAAACAGGAAAGAAAATAAAATGTAAAAGCCAGAAGAGAACAAACAAAAAAACTCTCCAGTATCTTCAAGCTGAGATCATCAGAGGAAATTCTCCTCCACCAGAACAGAGCTGGTGGATCTGCCTCCTCATTTGAACATGTGCCAGTATTTAAATTCTTTTAGCCCTTGATCCCTGTTTTGGTTTGTTTCTGTCCCGTTTGTTCTTTATGAAACTGCTGGTAGAAGAGACACTGTCCCTCAGTCCTCAGAGCAGGTCCCAGCCCCTGCTCTCTTCCTTGCGGGCCAGTTCCAGGTTGTGACTCCGGTTGTTTCTCTCCTTGGTTCTGTACCGAGTTTTCACTGACACCAGTTCGTCCAGATGTAGCTCCTGCTGCGCTCTGACGGCGCTGTTGATTTCAGTCGCAGCTTCCTCGTCATCGTACTGCAGGAACAGCTGCTGCAGGTTGGCAGTCAGGTCGTCCAGAGGCCGCCGCTGCCGCGGCGCCGCCGCTTCATTGTGGCTCTCTGAGGGCGTCGACACTCTCTGAGCATGAAACTGGTGGACGACGGTCAGCATGGTTCGGTACTGCCTCACGCTGGAGCGGTCGCTCTTCAGGAAGGCCTTCACTTTTCCTGTAGTCCTCATCCTGTGGACCAGCTCGTGGACCAGCACCCCCTGATACAACCTGGACAGCATCAGAAAGACAAGAAGAGATTTTCACCTTGTTGTTAACCTGAACGTCTCAAAAAGCTTTGGTCCAAAGGTCTTCAATATTTTCTCTAACCTGCTGTGGTCAGTAATGTCACAGAAACTCCTCTGACCTTACATTAAATCAAAGACACTATAACAAAAGATGACGCATTACAGGAAGCGCCAGTGGTGAGTAATGGTATAGACTTCCTGTGTCCTAAGTGGCCATGGTTATGATTTCTTGTTCATGTCAAAACATAACAACAATACAACACTAGACATAGTTTGAATTTCCGCTCCAAGCTTATATCTGATCAACCCAGAACAAGATTGTATCAGTCTGATGCTGTTTTCTCTCCAGAAACTGTTGAATAGTAATAATTATAATAATAATAATAAAATTATTACACAATGAAACACAAGTTTTATTTCAGTTTTAACTTTTGAGCCATGGTTTCACATAGAAGTCTACGGTGGCCGACAAGCTGCAGAAACTTGCTGCAAGAAGACAAAACAAAAACATGAACAGCAAACACCTTGAGCAACAGTTTGAGCTTCGACACAAGAGGCCCGACCTGACCTGACCTTTGACCTTGGACTAAACGAGAGAGTATGAAGAAAGAAAAAGCGACATAAAAAGGTTTGTGTTCTTTTTACATTTGGCCGTAGTTTTTACGATATAAAAGAGCAACAGATAACGTAGTGAGCATTAGCGTTATCTAAAATACAGTCTATGGTTTCGAGGCCTTATGACTGGTTTGTCTTTCATTTCTTGGATTTGACTGTAAGTTAAACTTAAACTCAAGTGGCCGACACAGGTAGTAAAATAAGGATCTGTCCCTTTATAGATATTGGACTATGTTGAAGGTGACAGATCAATGCTGTTGAACCCTGTGTTCAGAGCGGGAGTGTCAGAGCGGGAAAGCTGGGAGGGGAGGGGCTTTGTTAAACATGGGTTCCCACACAGCCATGATCTGGGTTTGGTGGAGTCTCACCGTGACACCTGAGGCTCAGGTAGAGGGAAGCCCAGCAGCTGGTTCAGGTGGATGCTGTCCTTCATGCAGACCTGCCACTGGTTAAAGGCATGAACCGCCGTCAGGTCCAGATGTCGTTTACAGCGGTGATCCTCAGTCTGCAGTGCTGCAGCACACACACACACACAGTTTTCTTTCATTGAAAATAATAGAAATAGAATAGAAATAATAGAGCTTGAACGATTAGTTGATTAATCAATTAGAAAAACAGATATAACTTTGATCCAGTTAATTCCCTGGAAAATTTCCTCATCATTTCCTGAAGATCAACTGATATTTGACTGTTTATTACAAAGAGTTTGGTAATTATAAGGAAAATGGAGAAAGTGTTAGTTGCTCGTTATATTGTTCTATTTGTATTCATAAGAATAAACAGGAACATTCTGCAGTAGATAAGTGAAACACAGTCACTAATCAGACGTCAAAGTGTCACAGCTGTTGCTGCAGCATCATGTTGTGTTAGTGTTTTTACCTGTTGTGTGTCTCAGAGGATCTCTGACGCTCAGCCCCAGCAGCAGCGCCTTCAGCAGCTTCTCGTCTGGCCGAGGCCGAGCGCTCTGCAACCAGAAGCAGATGACGGCCACCGGGAGGCGCAGCTGAGGCGGCAGGCGGCTCAGACACGCCTCGGTCACCTGCAGACTGTCCAGCAGCAGCTGCAGACGCTCGGAGAGCTCCGCCTACAGCGACACCAGGAGAGAGGGTAAAGGTGAACTAAACTTCCACTAAAACCAGTCAGAGTGAAACAGATGAAGGAATGAGACACAAACGTTTGGTCTAAAATGTGAATCTAACAAAATGAAAGTATATTACAAATACAAAAGTGTATAAATATCTATAAATGTTTTTCGTGCAAAAAAGGAAAAATAGTTCATTGGCTGCTCAAAGTTAAACGGTTAGGCTGCATTAACTACAGAGCTGCAATGATTAATCAATAATTATCTATATATATTTTATAGACAAATCAATTATTAAAAGATTATTGGCAGAATAATCATTACTTGCAGCCCTTATTAGCTACAATTGGCTGTATCAGCTTCTTTCTGCGGCATCTGTTAAGTTTGAGTGTTTGCATTTCCTGTGTGACGTCGTGCTCGAGTCACGTGCTCGGCAGAGATGGAAAAGTTCCCACGTTAACGACTCGACTCACCAGCGTTCACGACGAAAGTTAAGAATACCGTTACATTAACGATGTGACATCATATCCATTAAATCAGGGTTTAATTACATCGATGTGAGATGTTTGTAAAGAAGAGCGGAGTCAGACAAGGAAAAGTCTGGTTTCACGTTCAGCGTGATCATGTGCTTTTAATGAGTAAACAACATGGAGGCGACAGAGAAGGTGAGCTGTAGTCAAAACAACATGTTGATGCTTTTTCCAGTGTGTTTGTTACTGCTTATAAATAACTAATGTAACTGACCCATGTCACGCTACATGGACGACAACTGCAACCTAATACCAAATGAAAAACTGTTAGCAAGAAAGAAACTGCACGACGTCAATTTGCACCATCAATCAAAAAGTTTCTCACCATGAACCAAACGTTTACATCCGTCCGCCATGTTCCTGCGTATCTGACGTCAACAACTCGTTCCGACTTGAGGGATCGTTCACGTGAATTATTCCAATACTACGTAAATGCAGGGTCGAAAAAAGGCTGTTTACAAGCCGGGAAGTTGTAATTACGATAACCTTGACGTGGATGCAGCATTAGCTTCATTGGACCGGAAGCTGTTTGCTATGTTTTGTTGTTTTTTTGAAGTTTGATACTAAAGTCGGCAGCAGCAGTCTGAGTGTAGTGACCAGGTTGTATCAGTTCATCATTAGATAAATTTGGTTCTATTAACCTTTTGTTATAAGTGATGGCAGCGGTTAGTCGGCACATCCTTCCACCACAGTCCCGTGTTGTGTTTTAAACGCATTTGAAAAAGGCGGGAATCATCGATATATAATGATGCACTGGTAAAAGCGTCACCTTATTCAGAGAGTTGAGCACCAGCCGCTGAGCGACCCCTCTGAAGGCCGGTGGGACCAGGTTGAATTTCATCTGGAGGCCCTCTCTGTCTCTCTCCTCCACCTGCAGCGGCGTTCCTCCGCCCAGCAGCAGCCCGTACATCACCTGGCGCAGCGGCCTGGAGGTCAGGTTAGCGGTGGGCGTGTCTTTGTGATCCACGCAGACGCCGAGGCTCATCCTCTGCAGCTGCAGCACGTCCAGGACGTCTGCGGTCAGCCGGACCTGCATCAGAGGCAGCCGGATCCAGTCCGGGATAGGAACCGCCACCTGCAGGAGGACAGCACAGAACACCTGAGCAGATTTACTCTGTTACTTCTAGATCTACAAAGACATTCAGACCGGACGTCAATGAAGGGACATGGGCCGCAAACAAACCTTCCAAAGTAAAGGATTGAATTACCTTTTCCACCACTGGGAGCGGGGGTGCTATCCCGTGGATGAAGAACCTGCTGAGGTAGGTGGGAGGCAGCTTGTACTCCTCCATCCCCAGATTCAAGCTGTTCTTCACCTCTGCCTTTCTTTTCGTGTTCAGTCCTTCCATCAGCCCCACCGCCGCCTCCAGCGCCTCCTCAGGCGTCGTGAAGCCCTTCAACCAGCAGAGCAGCCCCTCCAGGCGGCTTTGTGTCTCACTGCCTGTGGTGTCAAATTGAGCCCAGTTGATGGGCGTCTCCATCCTCCTCAGCTTCACGTAGTCGTTCCCGGCCAAGGCGGCTAAGGTGGGCAGGAGCTTGGGCTGGACGTTGAAGACAATGCAGAAGCTGGAGGTTTTGTAGCTCTTACAGGGGATGTAGCGCTGCGAGCCGCTCTGCTCCACCGCCTCCCACCTGAAATGAGAGATGGGCAGCAGCCCCGCAGGGAGATCAAAGATGTAGAAGTCGCTGTCGTTGGATAGCACCGGGCACTTCCACTCGTTGGCCAGGGCGGCGATCTGCTGGTCGGCCTCTCCATAACACTGTGCCACCGGGACCTCCAGCCGGGCCAGGGTCTGTTTGAACACCATCTTGGTGAGCAGTGGCAGGATGTGCTGCTTCCTCCCTTCCACTGCTGCCTGATGGGCTTTCTTGATCCGACTCTCAGCTCTTTGCAGCAGAGTATCAAGCTTCTTGTCGGTGGAATCAGTGCCTCCGTCCAGTACCACGTATGGCATGATCCCGCAGTCCCTGAGGGCCGAGACAAACTTCTCAATCTGCTCCTCAAAGGCGGCGTACTCCCCACCGTGATTCTCGTCCAGACCTGACAAATCAACCAAAACAAAAAAAACTCAAGACCTTTTATTGGCTTCATTACCTCAGTCAGGGAGGTTTGTTTTCACCTGTGTCTGCTGGTCTATCTGCAGAGTTACACAAAAAGTACTGAACTGAGTTTCACCACACCTGTTGGAGGGATGGGGGAGGGGTCAGGGAAGAACTCAATAAACTTTGGTGCTAATCTTACCATTGCAAGATATTTTAGTTTAGTTTGGTCTTGGTGGAGGTGTGTGCTCTACTGCAGACCGTTCTAGTTTGTCATGAAATGACAGGCCATGAAACTGTTGTATATTATTACATATAAAATGATAAAAGGAATTCCTAAGCAGTTAATGTCCAGATATATTTAGCATCTCTTCTCTCAGAGAAAGGGAGGGACTGGAGTAGTCACAGTTTTGCTATGTGTGTGGGGGATGGTGTATAAAGTCTATCAATTACAATATACATCATAATTTCAACACCCTCCTCCTCCCACTGACATTATAATGTAGCTGTAAGCTGATGGGGACATTTTAGGTATCTATTAATCAATATGATTATGACTTTTTCCATAAGGACACAGTTTATATTATTATTCCAGCTGTTTTATTAGATTGATGTTCATAATCTGTTAATGCAGCAGCTTCCACTGATGTGTCCACAGACTTAGATCTGACTGTAACTACAGTATTTACCTACCAGTATATACCTTGAGATAACTTATGTTGTGAATTGGCGCTATACAAATAAAAATGGACTTGACTTGTGTACTGTGTAATCAACCATTTATATGATGTTTAAACTGTGTGTGACTGAGCCCTCCTCCACACACACACACACTTTTCTAAAGTTCAAGGTCCTTTAATGAACGGATTATAAAATATGATGACTGGTTGTACATTAATCTGCTCAGTTTTTATCAGCTAACAACATCACATCCACAAAAACATTTGCATCATCGTGCATCTGTGTTTAAAACCTTCTAATATAAGATGAGATGAGATGAATATTTATTGATCCCCCGTAGAGGAACTAAAATATATATATATGACACAGCGGCACGAAAGAAAAGCAGCAACAAGGGGAAAATTTTAATAAAAATTAAAATGAGAATAGAAATAAAATCTAAAATAAATAAGTTAAATTTGAAATAAATAGACTGTTCTGTATGCAATATAAAAATAAAGATAAAAAAACATCAGCTGGAGTAAACAGTGACTGCAGGACTTTAATTTAACTTTAACACCAGGAAATAAAGATCTTAAAACATTTTTACTCATGAAAACTCAAAGTGACGTCATCCAGGCGTCGAGAATATACGAGGTTTCCAACTCAAGGGTTATAAATTTTAAAATCTGATTATTACTTGAAAATTAAAATGTTTCTGTCACATAACAGGGAGAAATGAAGCAAAAGTTCCCCTCTGCACAGTAATACTTCAGTACCACAGTACTGCAGTACAGTAATGCCTGAGTGTACTGTAGTACTGTAGTACTGCACTCAGAATACTGTGTTTACAGTGAGTCCTACCTGAGTTGAAGTACATCAGGTACAGCAGGTTGCAGCCGTCGATCACCAGCCGGCTCTTCATGAACCGGACCTCCCGGTAGATCTTCCCGTAGTTTTCCAACAAAGTGGCCAGGCCCTGAACACCCATCTCGGGTCCGTGTCTGTTGACGAACCCGCATCTCCTCCGCTCTTATACGAAGCCGCTGCGGCTCCGTTTCTGTTTCCCTAAGTTTCACTTTCCTGACATCAGCAGCGGGTCAGATTCAAACCTCCGGGTTTGTTACTGCACCCGAGGTGGGGCTGGCAGCCGTCCCGTTTATTACGGGGTTGTCCCGTATTAGAACATAAAATGCAGCGTCCTGCACTGAGTGCGGGGTTAGGGTTATTTGTCCCTTATTTTCCTTCATGTCATGTCCTCACAGTGCTGTGAATAATGTCCTGTCAAGTAAAACCAAAGCAGTTAGAACTACAAGTGGGTTGGAGAAGTTTCTCCATTAGCAACAGCCGGACGAGCTCTGTGTGCTGTGAAGAAATGACACTCATCCTGCATTTCACACACGTTTACAACATAATAGAAAATGAATAATGTTTAGACTTTGGACATTTGCAACATTCAGTACAACTACATCTGAAAATACAAACAATAAAATAAAAACATAATTCTGACCAAACAACATTGAAGCGTATTTTTCATTCCTTGAAATAATTATCAAAGACTCACAGGTTCTTGTTTTGACTAGTTTTGGTTAAAGACGCGCCTCTGGTTTCTTCTGAAAAGGAAGTTTATGGGGTTTGTTGTGAAAAAGTTTGACGTGGTAAAAGTGACACAGATATTTGAAAAGATTCCTGTTACAAAATAAACTATTGCTGCAGTGATCTGAGAATCTTCCACTGATAGAAACGTGAGGTCTGTGCTTTTAAACAAAGTTGTAACAGCTGAGACTGAACATGCGGCATCCTGCAGCTCTGAGTCACTTCTGCATCCACATTTTTTTCATATTTCAAAATGTGATCAAATGAGTCAGAAATTATAAAGACATTATAAGACATTATAAAGTTAAAGGTTAGATTTCAAACTGGTTTTTAGTTTGTGATCAATTTGTAATTGCAAGAAGCCAGTAAATGTTTTTCTAAATGGTTTATTTAATGAGAGTTTTATGCTGTTTGTGTAAATCCATTTTAAAATCTGGAGTATTTATTGATGGATTCATCGTCCAGTTATAAATTCTTTTTACCATTCCTATTTTTAATGTCTATTAAATATGAAATGAAGGAAATGCTTTATTACTTACTACTTATTGCTTATTACTGTGACATTCTGGTCCACCATACTAACCACTGCTGTGTCTACAATACTAAATGTATGGTAGACTGAGCTCTAACAGCAGAAGCTGGAAGAAGATAAAGAAGCTATGAACTGATGCAACGCTGAGCTGTCTCACAGATCCCAGACCAGGAACAGAAACCAAGGAGCTGAATGGAAAGTGAAACGTAGAGTTGTTGTGTCCAAATCTGTTGCCCATCAGATGCTTTTCAAAAAAGGGGGCCGCTCCTGTTCCCACCTGTCACATGACGGTCACATGACAGACGAAAATGGCAGTAGTTGTTAAGACTAAAAAGTTCTTTTATTTTATGAGACAGCGTCAATAATAAAAAGCAGAAATGAAGTCTTGACTGATGCAGCTAGAACCAATCAGAGGGAAACTGAAATCCCTTCAGTTAAGAAATATCACAGTGAGGGAGAGATGTTATTCTGAATATCAGCACGGCTGTGATTCGGTCAGCTGTGCTGATATTCAGAACCATCTCTCCCTCACTGTGATATTTCTTTTGTACAGTTCTACCAGTGCCATTTTAATTAAATAGGCAACAACAGATTATGATTTGTTTGTTTACCATTTATTTGTTTACACCAACACAAATAGTTCCAACTGGATTGTTACTGGACTGTTGCTAAGCAACACATAAACATTTTCCTGACTTGCACAGTGACACTAGCTGCTACCTTGTCTACACGTTACCTCAGGTGTTCCTGAAGTATCCAGACTTCTTCCTTCGTCCTCTCCTGACGACCACACATCATTTAATTAAACAGTTATTTCTGAAATATTTTCATCTTTGTTTGTTAAAATCTAAGATCGATAACGAAGTTAATGTGACGCTGATTAATGGTTAAGTGGAGTGATACATGTAGTTAAAAGTCCCCGTGCTGTTGTACTCAATAGGTGCGTTCGACTTTATGTGGTGCTGCGCAGCGCCGACTTGATGTGATGCATGTTGGACTAAACACATTGCATGCTGGTTAGAAATTATGGCCCAATCCCAATGTCCCCCCCTGAGGCTTAGTCCCTGAACCCTCACAGACTTTATTGATGCCTTTGCATTCAGTTGTGGGTTAGAGACTTTTGATTGTACATTTTCATTCCCTCCCTTTGCTCCTTGTTTGTAAACAACAACAAAAATGTTGGATCAGATCTGATCAAATATTACTCTAATACAAGTGAAAGATGCTCAGTCAAGTTTTTACTTGCGTTTAAGTACTGGAGTACTTGATTTTAAAATACTTGAGTGTTCAAAAGTATTTTTTTAAGTCAACACATTGTTGTATTGTTTCACATTTACAGAACCTGATGACTCTGAAACAACCGACTGACTGAACTGACGCAACTAACTTTTGTATAAGTGTCAAGTGTCATCGAAAGTGAAACTTAAGAGAATTTTAACTGCGTCACATTTTCACGTGTCCCCGCTGAGCAGAAGGAGACAGTCTCTTCTGTCGGTGTCGAACAAACAGCCCCAGACGTTAAAGGGTGAGTTACTGCTAATATGACTTAAAGTGCTCTGAGTTAAAACAGCGGAAATATGAAGAACTGCAGAGGATCATCAGTCAGCTGAATGATTCGAAATTAAACATTAATAGTGAATATTTTTGAATCGATTTGTGTTGGTATCTCAACATTTAGCTATTGAGAGATTATCATACACTGACCATGTTTCTGAAATAAAAACCGGGCTGTCAACATATCTACAACCATTGATACACTGATTTATTTGTCGCGCCCATTCACTATTTACCGCCATAAATTTACTTTCTAAATCATCTATGGTCGCACTGCTTCTTTGTGCTCTGGCCTGAGGCCTGTACTACGAAGCAAGTTCAACATACCCAGGATAACTTTTAGTTACTTAGCTTGCCTGAACCTAACATTGACCTGACAACCTGTACTAAGAGGCTGGTTATCAGTTATCAGTTAACCCTGGCATAATTATAGTGTCCATAATATAGTCTTCAACTATATAGTCAACATATTTTACTTATGTTTATGTAGTGATTGGGACACATTTCTAATAATTCCCACTGACATGTTTTTAAAGCTATTGTTATTAAATTTTTCCGCATGTCTTGAAATACACATATGTAGATCAGGGAAGATTTACTGTCATCACAGGTTTGCCATCACTTTACACCAATGTGTTATATTTGTACATATTTCAAAATGTCCACTGTTTGTTAAGCCGGTTTCTGAGCTGTGTTCATTCGACTTTCCACTGATAAATAACTGCTCGATTATATTCTGTTTTCTTTAAAGGTAAAACGCATGAGTCTCCACTGACAGGACCAGATGTAGGAAGAATGTCTGATCTGATAAGCAGTGATCTATGTGAACCGCCCAGTATGGAGGAAGACAAGTAAGAAAACCTTTAGATAAATTATGGAGGTATCAACATGAAAACAGAGTTCCTGCTGACAAACATATATACCACACCGTGACAAAATTACGTAATTTTAACGATGTCAAAAGCAAAAAATAACATTATGAGGAGTCCAAAGGATTAAAGCAGCTTTCAAGAGAGACATGTTTAGTTGTGTTCTGGGTTACAGAGTCCAGCCAGCAGCAGCGTCTTCATGTCCCAGTGGAGTCTCCCTGAAGAGTAACCAGTCCATGATCATTCCTCTAGCCTTCAGTGGAGCAGAGGTTCCTCCTGGTGAACGGTGAGATAGACAAAGTGTCCTCCAGTGCCACTAAAACAAAGATAATAACAATAACATTTTTACTTTATACAAATGGATGCAAACAGCAAAAAGTACAATAAGGCAATGAAGTGTCCTATGCTGCTTGTGTTGCTGCAGCAATGTCTTTGTGCAGTGCTCCATCTGAATGTCTCGTGCTGTGTTCAAAATAAGACAAAATCAGATGCATCATTGCTCACAGACATTATTAATTTATTATTATTCCATCTCATTTTACATTAATGTTTTTCATTTTGCATCAGTGTTTTTAATATGTTTTTATCTTAATTTTATGTATTTTCATGTGATGCACTTTGTGCTGCATTTTTATATGGAAGGTGCTATATAATATTATTATTATTATTATATAAAACTAGCCAGGGGAAATTTTTTCTGTATTTTGTAGGTCTGAAATATCATATGATTCCTCAGTCAATTCTAATGAATATGAAAGGCCTTTCTAAATGTCAGAAGAATGTTTAGTTGTGTTCTGGGTTACAGAGTCCAGCCAGCAGCAGCGTCTTCATGTCCCAGTGGAGTCTCCCTGAAGAGTAACCAGTCCATGATCATTCCTCTAGCCTTCAGTGGAGCAGAGGTTCCTCCTGGTGAACGGTGAGAATTTCTAAATTTTTACGTTTACATTTTAAAATGTTTCTGTAAAACATTGCTATTAGTGTGAAATCTTCCTGTGTTACTAGTCTGCAAATGTATTCCTAGATGCAGACACTCAGGAGTTTCCAGTGACCACACTGCATCAAATCAGACTCTGGACCAAAGGGTGAGTGTGTTAAAGTATGCTAGGTTGACCGTTCTTATCCATAGTTTGTGTTAAAACTTAACTAATCGCAGCCGTGAAGGTGATTTCTGACAGCGAGCGATTGCTGCTGCTAGCAGGCAAGGCAAGAGAGAGACGGCAGCTGATGTTCTTGTTGCACAACTAGTTGTCATTGTTGTCCAAGCAACTATTAGCATCATTGTAATCATGACAACCACAGAAACTACTGGGGAGGGAAACAGTCCAGGGGCTAGTTTTTGTTTCACAAAGCCATATTACCAAAACTTGAGTGTATCAACAGGGGTGTGGGATAGGGTTGGGCGATTGGATGAACATATTGGCAATCATTGGTTGTTGGACTTAAGGTTGGAAAATTTCACCGCAGTGTGGGGTACTCGCTCTGATCATGATGGGCTGATTTTCAGTAAAAATACGTGATTGATAGATCAGCAAATTATGCTCCTAGTCACTACCACCTTAAAACCGATCACCTGTGATTAATACTCTGGTGTCTGTGGCTGAGAGAAGAACTGTGTGCTGTTTAGGTTAGTCCCGCCTCCCACCTTGTTCACTGCACCGGCACGTGACAGGTCACCAAAACAAAACAACACGTAAGCCGTGTGGAACTTTTACAAAGTGTGTGAGACTGATACAACGTACGCCATCTGCAATGCATGACAAAAATGATCGGTATCGGTCGATCATAGATGACATCATTTGAATCACTAACTCTGATCCAGCAGGGATTGTTTCATGTTGGATTGTTTACTTCATTGCATTTTCATTTCAACATTAACCATTAATCATATGTTTGGAAAATGTTATTTTTTAATTATAACCTATTATTTTTTAATTTCAGGATTTTGAGGGCAAACTTTTAGAATTTGTCAAATCGAATGTGATAAGTTTTTGGAAGGTCCTCCATCCCAGTGGAGAGTTTGCTGAGGATAAAGAAAAGGAGGAGGTGGTTCATGATGAATTGATTCAGTCAGACGCTGCAGCCAAAGAAGGATTTCTGCAGATCGCCCTCCATGTTTTGAAGACCATGAAAAAGGATGCATACATCTCCCTCCTTGAGCAAAGTAAGGGATTGCATATCCTCCTGGGAAGTGTATGTTTGTGTGTGTGTTTGTGGATATAGTGACAAAATTGAGGTCAGAAGTCATCTACCCTCTACAGAATATAAGGATATAAACCGTAGATTGGAGAGGGTTTGACACTAAAGCAGAAGAAAAGGTCTGCACTCGGGGTGTGCCCAGACAGACAACACCCCTGTGCAAAAACGCAGCCCCCTCATTCTTTTTAAACATAACTGTGTTGATGCAGCAAAGGTACCAATGCTGAAGCTTTATAAAATAACACACAAATAATAGAAAAAAATACAGCCCTTAGGCTGTGTTTCACTTACATGTACGAAATTCAGAAGGCACGCGTAACATGCCAAGACCTACAAAAAAGTTGATTGCACCCATACCCTAAATCCACCAGGAAATCAGCAATTTTGAATTTCCTCTGCCATTTTGGCGCAGTTTATGGATGTTATTCTGTAATGAACTCTTCTTGCTTGATTGATCAGATTTACATCACATTTGGTCAGTCTAATCTTAAAACCTTTGTGATGCTAAATTGGAAGCTTCTGCCTGTGGCGCTGTAGCAAAGTTCAATGTTTCGCCATGAAACAGAAGTTTTTATAACTCCAACACACATTGTACAAACTGCCCCAAACTTTATGTGTTTGATAAGAGTCCTATATTAATGCATCTACTGATGACAGGAAATGTCATGTTTTACAATACTCCTCCAAGCGGTTTGATCACACCCACCTCAAACTTGGTCAGAAAATACTTTACACCTTGATGATTGTATTCTCGTTGCAAATTTCAATGATTCGTCATGAGACAGAAAATTGTTATAACTCAAATATACATTGTCCAGTCTGCTCTAAACTTCTCGTTTGATGACAGTTCCATCTGCATAAAGTCATAGTCATAGCGCCACCTACTGAAAACAGGAAGTAATCCTTGAGTAAGTCATCATTTGAAGTGGCCTTGAATTGTTTGATATGTTTTTTCATTACATTGAACATGGACAGGCTTATCATTTCAGAAGTTGACTAATGACTAATTTCTGTTCTGTCAGGGTATTATGGAGAACTACTTATGTATCAGCGGAAACTTAAATCCTATATGAGAAGGAGATATGAGCACATGGCTGAAGGGATAACATACCAAGGAGATACCACAAGCTTCAATAAAATATACACTGAACTCTACATACTTGATGGAGACATTAGAGAAATCAACAGTGAACATGAAGTGAGACAGATTGAGACAGCCATCAACCGACCAAGGTCTGTAGAAATGCCAATCAAGAGTGAAGACATCTTCAAGCCTTTATCCAAACATGACAAACCCATCCGAACGGTTCTCACAGAGGGGATCGCGGGCATTGGTAAAACTGTGCTGGCACAGAAGTTCATGCTGGACTGGTCAGAGGAGAAGGCCAATGAAGACATCCAGCTCCTGTTTTCGCTTCCTTTTAGGGAGCTGAATTTAATCAGAAATGAAGAAAGAAGTTTGATGGAGCTTCTGCATGACTTCTCTCCAGACTTGAAAGAATCTGGACTCAAAGACCTGAAGATGTACAAAGTTCTGTTTGTACTGGATGGTCTTGATGAATGCAGACTCTGTCTGGATTTCAAGGGAAATGAGAGATGTTGTGATGCTACACAGTCCGCCTCAGTGGATGTGCTGCTGACAAACCTCATTTCAGGTAATCTGCTACCAAAAGCCAATCTGTGGATAACTACCCGACCTGCTGCAGCCGGCTGTATCCCTCCACAGTATGTTGACCGGATCACTGAGGTACGAGGCTTCAGTGACCCACATAAGGAACAGTACTTCCACAAGAAAATTAATGATGAAAAGTTAGCCAAAAGAGTGGTCACTCACATCAAGTCAACAAGAAGTCTCTACATCATGTGTCATGTGCCAGTGTTTTGCTTGATTTCCTCTATTGTCCTCGGAAAAATGTGTGCCAAAGCAGGAGGAGGAAAGATGCCAAAGACACTGACTCAGATGTACATCCACTTTCTGGCACATCAGACCACACAGATGCACGTCAAGTACTGTGAAGAGCAAGAACTGGACTCTCAAGGGAATAACAATATGATTATGTCACTTGGGAAATTGGCCTTCCAGCAGCTGCAGAAAGGCAACCTGATCTTCTACGAGGAAGATCTTAGAGAATGTGGTATTGATGTCAAAAAGGCATCTGTCTACTCAGGGATCTGCACTCAAGTCTTTAGGGAAGAGTCCTGGATGCAGCATAAAGTCTTCTGCTTTGTGCATCTGTCTGTCCAAGAGTTTCTTGCTGCATTGTACGTACATGTGATGTACAAGGTCAATGGTGTAAACCTGATGGTGATCAAAGAACCTGAACAAATCATCAAAACAAAGCCGGTATTCCACTTGCACAAAGCTGCAGTGGACAGAGCTTTACAAAGCGTCAACGGCCACCTGGATCTCTTCCTGCGTTTCCTCCTCGGACTCTCTCTGGAGTCCAGTCAGGGTCTGCTCAGAGGCCTGAAGATACAAGTAGAAACCTGTGACTCCCAAAGTCACGTAGAAATCATCAAGTTCATCAAAGACAAAATCAGGCAGACCCCTCACTCTGACAGGTGTATAAATCTCTTCCACTGTTTGAGTGAGTTAAATGATGACTCTCTGGTGGAGGAGATCCAGAACTACTTGAACTCGGACCAGGACTCGGCGACAGATGAGTTCTCTTCAACACAGTGGGCAGCTCTGGTCTTTGTGTTGCTGACCTCACAAAAGCATCTTGAGCTGTTCGAACTTAAGAGGTACTCCAAGAATGAAGAAGGTCTTCAGAGGCTCTTGCCAGTCTTAAAAGCATCCAGATCAGCAAAGCAAGTATATCTGCAAATCATACAAATCTCCCATGACATATTATAGGAGTGCTGTTTGTGTAGCCTTATCCAAACTACCTTCAAATAGCACATATTTCTGATAATTTTCTGAAGTAAATAAACACTTACAGTACAGCCTTACGCTCTTGAACTGTAGATATGACACCATGTTATACAAACTTAAAATTTTTGTCTTTGTCTTTCTGTTTATCAGGTTGAATGATTGTAGACTCACTGCCAACATTTGCCAGGCACTGTCCTCAACTCTCAGTTCAACATCAGAACTGTGTGATTTAGACGTAAGTGACAACAGTTTACAAGACTCTGGCGTTGAGCTTCTCTTCCCCGGACTCCAGAGCCCACACTGCAGACTGAAGACACTGACGTGAGTGTTGCACCCATGAAAGAAAAGAAAGAAGGCAGTTTCATTCTGAAGAAATAAAAGAAACAAACAATGACATGGCAGGTCATCAGTGGCTACTGATTTTCAGGGTGTAACTGGCAACTGAAGAATGCAGCGGAAACCCATGGCTTATTTACACACAGCTGCTCTTTTGCCTGTTAACACGTTTGCTTAGAAGTAAATACCTTGACAGCTACTACATGGTCTGTGCCAAAATTAATCATTTCTGTATACATTCATGGTCCCTAGAAGTTGTATCCTAATGACTTTGGTCATTCTCTGTTTGTCCCTTCAGGCTCAACAGATGCGGTCTCACCCAGAGATGCTGTGAACAGCTGGCTTCTGTCCTCACCTGTACCTCATCACATCTTCAAAAGCTGGACCTGAGTGACAATGACATCGGAGACTCAGGAGTGCAGCTGCTCAGCACCGGACTGGGAAATGTGTGCTGTAAACTGGAAATGCTCAGGTAACATTACCCTGGAACAATTGCCTGAATGTGGGCTGCTACCCCTCGCTATGGCTATGTCCTGACACACTGAGATTTCCGTTTGAAAATTTTGCCTTTTGTAGGTTTTGTTTGAACCTCATTCAAAGAGATGAGATTAAATTCTGCTGATCAACAGGTTGTCATTCTGTTGCATTACGGAGAAAGGTTGTGGTTTCTTGGCATCAGCAGTGAAATCCAACCCATCCCACCTGAGAGAGATGGACCTGAGCTACAATCACCTCGGAGAGTCAGGAGTGAAGTTCATCTCTGAAGCTCTTGAGGAGGGACGATGTGAATTAACTAAACTAAGGTAAAGAACACAGTTACTATGATGAGTCAGATTAAAGCTCTCAGACATGGAATCTGGAACAAAGCTGGCTTCATCTGTCTGTTAAAATTATGGTTTTTGGGCTTTGAAACATAGGTTTCTATTATCTCCATGTGTAATGGCTTTAAATAGACATGACAGAACCATAATGGACTGCAGTGGATACTGGAACGATGTTTGGTACCTGGTTGACAGTGAGAGCACTGAGTTGGAAAATAATATGATGCAAGAACATGATACAATTAAGAAAATAAAGAATGCTTGCAGGATTCTGTGGTGTGATGACATCCACCATATCACTGAAGCCTTCACCCTCTACAAAACAGAGGTTGAATATCTTTCAGTGTTTACCAATGTTCCCTCAACGCCTCTGATTGCATAAAAAAATGAACTAATTTATTCAGATTTTATGCATATGTTGTTGTGTTCTTTATACTATGTCAGTATTCCTAAAATTTGTCTTAAAAAGTCCCAATATATTGAATCATACAGTAACTCTGTATCATGACAGGTGACTTTGTGCTTACTCAGACATGAGACCAACCTGCCACATCACCAGCAGATTTAAATAATAAAGAGCAAACCTTCAGACTGGACTTCATGCTTTCTGTATAATGCCATCCAGACTTACTTGACAGCATGTTTCATATTCTCCCCACAGAGTCGACCACAATGCAGAATGCTGGTTAAAACCTGGACTGAGAAAATGTAAGTTGTGAATTTCTATATGTACTGTGCCATGCTGATCACAGAAAGAACAAGGGAACAGGGAGAAACTGTGTTGCACATGTATTGGTTTTAGGTCAAGCTACAGTAGATGAGAGAGATTCAGGGACAAGCTTTCCACCAATTATTTAGCTTTTCCAGGATATGGACAGCTTTGAAAAAGAAAACATTATTTCAGTTCTATGATGGATGTTATTAAATGTGTGTTATAAGAATTGCTAATTCTATCCCTTCCTCCTGCCTCCAGATGCATGTGAGCTCACAGTGGATCTCAACACCGCTCACAAACTCCTCATTATCTCTGATGGCAAGCGAAAAGTTACCCAGGGTACAGAGGAGCAGCCATATCCCGATCACCCTGACAGGTTTGACTACTGGACTCAAGTCCTGTTCCAGCAGTGCTTGAGTAGCCGCTGTTACTGGGAGGTGGAGTGGGAAGGAAACTGGGCCGGGATCGGGGTGACCTACAAGGGCATCAGTCGTAAGGGTGTGCCAAACAACTGTGTGATAGGATACAATGGGATGTCTTGGGGTCTGCACTGTTCTGCTCATGGCTACGCAGCATATCATAATATCAAGAGTATTGCCATTTCAGTCCCTTCATCAGGTTGCCGTAGGGTGGCGGTGTATCTGGACTGGGTGGCTGGCATCTTGTCCTTCTACAGAGTCTCTCCTGGAAGATCACTGACACACCTTCACACCTTCTTCACCACATTCACTGAGCCTCTTTACCCAGGGTTTAGAGTCTGGGACTATGGCTCCTCTGTCACACTGTGTCAGCTGAAGTAGCTTTGTGTATCTTCAGCAAAGATGATGCTGGTAAAAACTTTAAAAACTTTATGTGTACGGAGCCTGTGTGTTTGTAAAATGTGGGGAGGTAGAACAGTTTAACAGGAGGGACTCGCATGCACTAACATGCAACATACACAGAAGGGGTGTGGCTTCGTTTTCTGCTTAGGATGTCATGACTAATCTTGTTTACAGAACGTTTTATAAACAAAACAAAAAAACTTAATTTTAACAGACAGTTGAGAAATTACATAACTCTAATAAAGTGGCTGTCTTTCAGTTTATAGTAGTATTGATAACTAAAAAACTTGTGATCCACCAGCTCTCAGCTGGGGGTGGATTAAGGTTTAGTTCTTTGTACACTGTACTGCAGAGGGAAGGGTTTTTATTTGTAGTGACCTTTTTGTTTGTTTACATTCTGTCTGTTCAGTTACAGCAGGTGGTGGTGGGGTTCACAATGTTTAAATGGGTATTTATTAGTGCCACGGGTGCTCAGCTCCGAGGCACGCCTCTACAGCTAGAATAGCTGAGAGAACGATGATCTACAACGTAGAAATGTGATTCAAACTATAAAACACCACAACTGTTTTTACATAACATGTAAACTTTTCAAACTATGAGCACTCAAAGGAGGAGTGGAAATCACTTTTCTTCAAAGTTAGAGTGACAGCGTCAGTTGGCTAGAGTGCGTGAAGCAGTAAAAAATAACCTTTATTTTTATTTTTAACTTGAGCTCACGGCCAAACCGTAAAAAGGAGACAAATAATTCTTTCTGAAAATGTAGACATAGTTGTTGGGATTCATAAAATGTAACTTTGACAGGCAGGGTCTGCACAAAATTTAAACGGGGGTGCCGAGTCCGGCAGCAATACCTGTCTCACTCTCATTGACACCTAATGAATCTCACTCTGTCTTCGCACTGAGCTTACTCACTCATTTTAAGGAATATTTGAATAAAATAGAGAATGTAGAAACTTCTGGTTTCAGTGTCTGTCACGGTCTTTTCGGTTTTTGAAAAGAAGTAACGGTTTTCCCATATTTTGCAATTGTTTGATCCCATGTAGAAGCCAAATTCTGGGCAGATTTTCACATTGCCATGGCAACGGCAGCTCCTGACCTGTGTGCGTGCGTGCGTGCGCCTAGCAACCAGATAACCAACTCTCCAAGCTCCGCTAGCTTTACATTAGCCGCATGTTAGGTCTTAAATTACATTTAGTTAGGTCTTAAATATGTAAGTCCATTTACTGCTTCCTTTGTTGCTTTTCTTTTTGTTTTGTTAAATGAGTGAATGAAGTTGTGACGGTCTCCGCTGAGACAGAGGAGAGGAGAAGCTACTAGCCCTCTCTCGCTGTCACTTCTAGTCGCGTTGCTCTCCTCCCCAGTAATGTTAAATTTAGCACCGAAAAAAACATAATAGTGGTAATTTAAATAGCGGTTCATGGGATTTATTAACCCTCAGGGGTCCCTCTGTCCTTTTTTGGACATTTTCTTCACTTTTCTTTTTTGATTAGCTGATCATTTTGGCTGTGTTACAGCTGAAGGTATGGATTTCTGCAAGAAAGTGTCTCTTTTTTGACATTTTTAAAATCTAATGTAATTTACTGTTACAGGTCTATTATACACTGGTAACACATTTTGTACCCTCTGGGGTTCCTCGCGTCCAAAAAGGACACACAAAGAAAATGCTATAAAATCATCATATATCAATATTTTTTTCTGCTTTTTTTTTTTTGCATACATCTCTTAAACCACTTCAGTTCTGCTCAAACCTACCAAATGTTTATTAGTTTTCAGGATTTTAACCCTTTAAATGCCAGTTTGAAGACATGTTGCCTCTTGTTTTTTTTTAAAAAAAAAACCAACACAGAATATGAGATATTTCCCACATAATACATGATGGAGGGATGTGACATTGTTTTATATCAGAGTCTTTTATATCAAGACATTTCTCAAAACCAGAATATGATCAGGGTGACTTTTGAACACTGGAAATAAATCATGTACTCATCCTGGCAGTAGCCCCCGTGGCACTCAAAATTTCCCTGGAATTTTCTAGTTATTATTATTATTGTTATTGTTATTGTTGGTGGTTATGCATGTATATTGCTGGGTTTATGAAAACCATGAATCATGAAATACTACTACTAATGACAATACTAATTGTTCAGAATTTTTTTTTCTCTTGCTATGTGTCCCTTATGAAGACTGAATGAATAATTACTTTGAACTTGATTGTCATAATAAATCACATTTAGGGCAAAATTGTGATTTGTAGTATTGAGGTATATAAATAAAATGGAATATGATTATTTTTCATCCAACCACGTCTGTCACGTCTTTCACTGTCATAACTAAACCAATTACATGATATCTATCTTGGAGACTATATACTGACCGCTAAACAGCACATTGTTTACTGTTGCCAAATGGCTGCAGGGAGCATGTGCTTCACGTTGTAGCTGTAAACGTCATGGTAACAGATGATGACGTGTGTGAGTTCTGATCACTCAATGACTGAACATAACGCGCTGCATTAAAAAAAAAAAACGGATCACATCAACATTTTAAACTGTAAACTGTTCCAGTCAGCATGTTTGGTTTAAAGTCACACAATAGTAGAAAAAGTTGGCAAAGTGTGACACTGAACTTGAATTAGGCGTTAATCATTCTAGGTTTAAAAACTCAGTCCGCCTTCACGGGCTTTTGAGGAGTTGGATTGCTGATTTAGCCCCAAGCACCCGTGGTTGTACAGACGCTTCTTATGTTATTCATTAACTATAACCAAGCGCATGTGTGCGTGTATGCACCTGCATTTATTTAATTCCTCTATTCGTGAGTTTTACCTGTTTACAAACGGACAATGTCGAAATCCACAATGAAAAATGTTATCTATTGTTTTTCAGTTACATGGAGTATGCAATGGAACATGCTTCATTTATCTATGTATCAATTTATTTATTAATTAATTCTGACTTTAAACCCAGAATTCTGAGAAAAATTCTAAAATAAATGAATAAATAATTTCTCACATGTGCCGTAATGTGGAAAAAAAAGTTCATTCACTTTAGGTTCAGGGAGGTTCATGTGTTGGTCTTTTGCCCTCGAGGCATTTTTCATCATGGCGCTTTTCCTCACTCTGACCAGCAGAGGTCTCTACCGAGCTCTGATTTTTAAAAGCTTCTAGTGAAGAAGTCTTTTCATTACAACTGTGTGGAAACATTCACTGGTTCGTAAAACTTATTTATTTTATTTATTATTTTATTTATTATAAAACTTAACTTCTTCGCCACTTCTTTTACAATTTGTAGGTCTGTGGGGTGAGAGAAATTACAGGCCAACGCACCAGTCACCCTCTTTAATCCTGCGCACCTGCAGGACACGATGAACTGCAGGAGAAAATTGAAGTCATTAACCAACTACTCTTGTGTTTTCTGTTAAGATGCATCAGTGACCCGGAGCGGAGGGAGGAAGTAAAGTGCTTTATTATTGTGTTTGTGCAGTGTCACGTGGTTAACGCGTCCTCCTCCGGACTGGTTCAAACCGACAGAAAGCAGCTGAGGTTCGGCTCTGGACCGGCACGGAGAAATAAAACCTCGGACCTGCACAGTGAGATTTGAACACACACTCAGCTGCACACATTTAACCCCGGTATGTCCACGATCTGTGTGCTGAGGGCTAGCTGCTTACTCCGGCAGGTCTTCCCCGGCCTGCGCGCCGCTATGCAGAGGCGCTACAGCCTAGATGTCACCGGTCCGCTGCTCCGGACGCAGGGTTACGTGGACGGCCGTTGGGTCTCCGCAGCCTCGGTGTTTCCCGTCCTGGACCCCGCCACCGGGCAGGAGATCGCCCGGGTGGCGGACTGTGGCCCGGCCGAGGCAAAGCAGGCTGTGGACGCTGCGTACAAGGCGTTTCACTCCTGGAAGCAGTACACGGCTAAGGTAGGCTGTGTTCACATCCGCCCTCTGCTTCTCCGCACCACATGCGGAAAACTGTCAAATGAATATCAATGTTGTAAATCCACTCAGGAAAACACGAAAAACAATGACACGGCGGACATTTTGTTAACAAGCAGGAGCCAGACTTTAATTCGGCTGAAACAAAATTCACAGAGAATCACACAGTTTAGATTAAAACACGACTTTCACTTTCGGATCTGATCTCAACGATTCACGGACCGTGCTGGTTGCGTTGGAGAAATGTTATTAGTCTGAACGTTTGTCCCTCTGTGGTTAACAATGCTCCGTTTGAAAAACCGTCAACCCGGGGGGGGGGGCACACTGTAAGAACATTAACTTTATGTGTTGAAATAAAATTGTGCTGTTGCACTAACCTGACTTGTTAGTGATTATTAGAGTGTTTCCTGTCCAGACATTTTCACACAGTTATTAACTTCATCAGTTAATTTTTCCTTCAGACCACAGAGACAAAGTTCGACTGTTGTTTGGTTCCTTAAAGGTAAAATCTGAAATATTAACAGCCACAGTAAAACAACACATTGACTGACAGGGTCTTAATAGGGGGAATAACACTAAACATTTCAGCTGCAATACTTAGCAATACTCCATTATTGATTATCATGTCAGAAAACAGTTGATTAATCAACAGAAAATTAATTGGTAACAATTTTGATAATGTGATAGTATCTATTACTTTATTTCAAATTGAATGTGCTGGAAAGCCTGAAGAATGACAGATGTGTAACTATCCAAATACTTTATCAACGTCTGTGCTGTGATGATAACATCAGGAAAACATCTGTTGATGTGATGGGGGTTCTCTGCAGGAGAGGAGCGTCCTGTTGAGGAAATGGTTCGACCTGCTGACGCTGCACAAAGAAGACCTGGCTAAACTGATCACATTCGAATGTGTGAGTATCATGTTCACCTTAATGACGCCTTGAAAACAGACTCACTACAACAGTTTGTGGACAACTGAACATTTCACCGTCTGTGACCGTTAAAGACGCGGCAGAACTGCTCAGCTCTGAAACCTGTAACTGGGGATGAAGGAGACAGATTCAAGTGTCAGAAAGTGTTGAAAATGGCCCCAATGAGGCATTCAGATGTTTTCAGTTTAGAAAGATATAAACAGAGAAATCTCTGATTTTAGAAGCACCAGGAAATGTTTACCATTTTACTTAAAAAAGGCCCTAAATGATAAATTGATTATCAACATAGTTCCCTACACTGACACTAAGCAGCACACCCAGTACATTAATGTTATGTGGAAAGGCCTGTCCGTTTAGTTTTGGCCAGCCAACCAAGCGTGTAGTTTTATGTGCTCAGGTTTCAGAGATCTGTCTCTCAGCATTTAGAAATAACATTTTAACAGCAGCATCTCTGTCACTGCAATCATCCACAGACAGGCGGTTTTAGCCGGAACTACTTTCTACTGAGGAAGTAGTTCTGGTGAAATCTGTGGACAGTGAAGTCTGTGGATTATTGTCTGTGTATCCTTTAAACATTAACGTTGGTGTGTAGTGGTGATGTTGGTGTGTGACGCGCTGTGAGCGTCTTCACGCTGACCCTGAATCTGTTTTCAGGGGAAGCCGCTGCGGGAGTCTCTCGGGGAGATCGCGTACTCGGCCTCCTTCCTGGAGTGGTTTTCAGAGGAGGCGCGGCGAGTTTATGGCGACATCGTCCCCTCACCCGCCAAGGACAGAAAGATCTTCCTCCTCAAACAGCCAGTGGGGGTCGCCTCCATCATCACACCGGTGAGTTTCCTGGCAGTGATGAATTGAAGACCACCAGGCTGAGTGCAGGTAAAGCTGCAGCGTCACTGTGTTGGTTAGGGTTAACCCTGTTGTCATGTTGTGTCACAGTGGAACTTCCCCAGCGCCATGATCACCAGGAAGGTGGGGGCCGCTCTGGCGGCCGGCTGCACGGTGGTGATCAAACCGGCGGAGGACACCCCGCTGTCGGCGCTGGCTCTGGCTGAGGTCGGTACAACTGTCAGTGCTGTACATGTTCTGTTGGACTCTGCCAAAGATTGTTTGTGAGTGATGACGCATAGCGCTGGAACATCTCTGTACGACCGCCGGTGCACCGTGTTTTTGTAGTTCAACGCGGAGGAGACTCTTCTCCAGAGAGACGATCAGCAGATCGCAGCTCGTTGGAGCTCGTTAAGATCAGAGTTCTGGATCAAGTAGTTTGTGAAGAGTCAGCTGTAAAAGTTCCAGCTGTTATTTCACTCAGCTCAGCTTCAGGGTGTCAACATTAATTAGCTTCATTAATGTTAATGTGGATTCATTTAGTAGTTGCAGTTGATTTTCATTTTATTGATAACTTTAGTTACTGACAAATGATGAAGATCAGTTGATCATCAAAAGAGGAAAAATGTTCCTTCTAACCAGAAGAGGGTTGTATCAGCTAACCACTGTTTTCATTATTGATCGATCTGCACATTTTTTTTTTTTGATGAATTCTTTAGAACTGTAAAAAAAAAAAAAGATGACCCTCACAATTTCCCAGAATTCACAGTGATGTCTTGAAGATGCTTGTTTTGATTGACCTTCTCTCTCAGACCCAAAGATTCACTTTGATCAGTTTTATCACATTAAACAAAGAAAAGCAGCTGAAAAATGACAGAAACCATTAATCAATTATCAAACTAGATGCTGATAAATTTTCTTTCAATCAACTTATTTTTGCAGCTCCAGTCATTCCTGATGACACTAGTATAAATGTTAACATGAGTGATATTATTTTACTTTGACAGGGAACGTGACTCTGAGCTGACGTGTGGTTCGATCACATGAAGCTCTACGTCACAATAAAAAACTTAAATCATGACGTTATTCTAAGGCTCCGACTCCAGAGCTCTCACTCACACACTTGATTCTCACATCATCAGTGTGATTTATGGACTGTCATAGTTTCCATTCATCAGTGTCTGATTTATATTTTGGAAATACAAGGACGACTCTGAGAAGAGGGCTAACGTGACCTGTGTGTGTGTGTGTGTGTGTGTGTGTGTGTGTGTGTGTGTGTGTGTGTGTGTGTGTGTGTGTGTGTGTGTGTTTGCAGCTGGCAGAACAGGCGGGGATCCCGGCAGGGGTGTTTAACGTGGTCCCTTGCTCCAGAGAGAAGACTCCGTCGGTCGGGGAGGTCCTCTGCACCGACCCCCTGGTAGCAAAAATCTCCTTCACTGGCTCCACCGCCACCGGCAAGGTCAGACATGAAGCCTCCCTCAGTCCTGGTCCAAGTGCTGTTCTCATTTTACAGTCTTTTTAAAGTCCAGAAGGGTCCAGTGTCTCACAATATGTCAAACGGTCCCAGTGATGCAGGACGCACATTGAACCTACAGTTCTCACGTGGTCACATGATTAACGTCCCAGTTTTCAGTTTGTTTTGATCTGGTCTGACAGAAACTGTCGAATCTGATCCGTTTCCTCTCAGGTGTTGCTGAAAATGGCCGCCGACACTGTGAAGAAGGCGTCCATGGAGCTCGGTGGCCACGCCCCCTTCATCGTGTTTGACAGTGCTGATGTCGACAAGGCGGTGGGCGGAGCCATGGCCTCCAAGTTCAGGAACTCTGGACAGGTAACAGAGACCCGGATGCAGTCGGCCTTGCTGCTAATTTTCCCCGCTGGCCTCGTCAGTGTTGCCAAGAGAAAATGGATTCAACTCCTGAGGAATCAAAAGTGCAACTAGTTCATTCTTCGCTTTTACATCCAGTTTATTAAAACCGAAGTTACAAAATTAAAATTACTGAAGTAACTAAAGTAACTAACGTTTACATTCCCCCCCACCCTCTGGCAGACTTGTGTGTGTTCGAACCGGTTTCTGGTTCAGGGCGGGATCTACGATCGCTTCATGGAGAGACTCGGCCGAGCGATGGACGCTGAGCTCCGTGTAGGTCACGGCTCGGATCCCGAGACCACCCAGGGGCCGCTCATCAACACCAGAGCTGCAGAGAAGGTGAACCCCCCCCCCCCCTGAAACATACAGGTGTCAGTGAGCTCATCAGCTTATGAAGGTCTCCCCGTCCCTCAGGTGGTCCAACAGATTTCAGATGCAGTGTCCCGGGGAGCGAAGGTGTTGAAGGGCGGGAAGCGTCTGGATGGGTCCTTTATGGAGCCGACTCTGCTGGCCGACGTCACCAAGGAGATGCTGTGCACCAAAGAGGAAACCTTTGGCCCGCTGCTGCCCGTCATCAGGTGTGTACGCCCACAGTCCACACAGTTCACACACCGTCCTGCTGCTCTAAACACTCACTACAGCACCAAATATGGATTCATCCGCTGCTGAAAATAGTCCCCATCAAATGTTGGTTTGATTAAAACTACACCGTCAGAGGAGGGAGGTGTTGAGAGACGGACTATTGATTAACACGTTGGTTTGGTTCTGCACATGGGATTGGTTAAATTATTAGATTAAATTTATCATATTTAGCCTTTAAACGTATCAGATCTTCATCCTTTATTTTTTGATGCATTTTTATCAGGAGGAAATAATAAATATCAAATTTATTTCACATTATCATTTCACAATGTCAGAAAGGAACAATATTTAAATTGTTACAACTAAAAAAAGTTGCAGCTACATTAAAACATCAAACAGGACATTCATGTTTATTATAAAAATGTTCCTGAAAGAGACTTTGACAGTGATGAGTTTGTTCATGTTTCTCATTGTGTCTGCATAAGCTGAAGAAAACTCTCATGCTAAACTTGAGGAAAATAAAAACATCAGCAGGTTGTATTTAGGTACTGAGGATGTCATCAACCAATCAGATCCTGTTTCTGTTTTCCAGGTTTAACACAGAAGATGAGGCTCTGGCCATCGCCAACGCCTCCAACGTTGGACTGGCAGGTGAGAATATCCCTCTGAGCTCCGGCAACTACAACACTGTAAAATGACAGAATATGAAACAGGTTTGGGCAAAAAAGTCAACGTATTGACTGTGATAGACCCAGGTACATACTGAATGTGAAACAGGGCAAATAAACCAAATAAAGACCTGGAGAACACGGCTCAGACCAGGGGGATGAGGGCCAGATACACCTGTGCTGGTTACTAATGTTCAGATCAGTCAGTCCACTCACAGATAATCAGGAAAACAAAGAGGATTCATTGATAGCAGCATTTCACCGCAACATGTCAGGTTTAATGAGTTTCCCTGAATCTTCAGTGGTTGAGACCTGAAGGACTGTGAAGGAGTGAACTTTCTTGCCAGATTAAATTAGTCAATTTAATTGTCTATTAAACAGTAGATTTGCAAAACTTGGATAAGAACATATTTTAGAAATATCCTAGAAAAATCCATCTGGTAGTCAACAGCAATGTTGAGCTAGACAGGAACGTTTCAGTCATTAAAACCTTATTTAACACAACTGATCAAGTCATTTATAATTAATATAGGCTGATACAGATCAATCAGAGTTTGCCTTCAGAGGACTGAGTCTTTGGACTGAAACAGGTCTTACTGACCCGTTATGACATATTTGATATATTCCTTTGTTCTGTTCTCAGACCAGTTTTGGAGTTTTATTAAACTCTGTGTCTTTGATCCTCAGGTTATTTCTACTCGCAGGATGTGAGTCAGATCTGGCGGGTGGCGGAGGCGTTGGAGACGGGAATAGTTGGAGTGAACGAGGGCCTGCTGTCCACCCCAGAGGCCACCTTTGGTGGGGTCAAACAGTCCGGGTTGGGCCGCGAGGGCTCCAAGTACGGCATCGATGAGTATCTGGACGTCAAGTACATGTGCTTTGGAGGCCTCAAGCCCTAAACCGGGACGGAGCAATGCCCCCATCCAGTGGTAACACACCACACTGTAAATGTACTGAAGTGGTTACAACTGTAGATGCAGCTACTGACTGATTTTAATGTTAACACACTTGACAAGAATAAAAATAAATAAGATGTTGGACATCTAAAGTATAAGAGGGCTTTTAATGATGATAATTACAAATTAAACCTACAATTTTAGTCTAGAAAACTGGTCAAATAACCTTCTACAAATGAACGTTTCACCGTCCCATCTGACATTCGTACTCATGTCAGATTTGTTTAGTTCATAAGCACAATAATAAAAATAACCATCATCCAGAGCCTGTGGATGATTCTCTGAGACCATTCAGAGTGAAACAGGGTCGTCGTATTTTCTCATGTTGCCTTTTCCTAAGAAGCTGTTCATGTGTAGAATAAGTATAATAATAATTTTCTCACCTGTGCTGGACAGCATCAGTTAGTCTATAATCATTATATTTTGATTATTTCTGATTGGCTAGATGACAGTCACTATCCACCAATCAAAACAAAAGGGTTTTGTGTTCATTGTTCACTGTTAAAGCGTAAACTCTTACAAACTTTGTCCACCTCTGAACAAATGTTATTTTACCACTCTAACCAGTAGGAGGAGCTGTAGCCTCCTGTCTTTGATGAGCCCCTCCCAGCTTGGTTACTGTTGCTATGCCTGTTGATCTTTGTGTTTTAGAACTGCTCCTGTGCTGGTTACCATGGTGATGAAAGCAGAGTTACAATCGAAAATCAGAAATACTTTAAACAGCGAGTCTTCTACACAAAAAACAGACTGAATTTTGCTAAGATGACAACTGTTGCTAGCAGATTTTAGCAGCTATAGCTAGCTAATTTGATGTAAGTTAGTAAGTTGAAAGGAAGCTTTGTCTCTGTCTCTCTGACTTTTTAATGTTTAATGAGCAAAAAGGTGTGAAATTTGCATTTTATATGGCTACATATCTACATATATTTAGTCCCACTAATGACTCAGACTGAGGCTAAAGCTAACGGGTTTAATGTAAAATGTCAGCCTCTTAATCAGCTGAAAATACATGTAGCAATGTTGCCTTTGTTTTGCTGTTAGAGCTAACTATCCCTGGTACATTATTCTAAGAAAAAATGTCTTGTCATGTTCTTCTCTAATTATTCAGATGTTTCCTATTTAAATGCATAATTTACTTGGATAAGAAAAACAAAGGTTAGATTTATGCTTTATTGTTCATTTTCAAGCAAAATTCTTTACTTTACAAGACAAGATTCAAGAATGGGGACAAAGTTGTCCCTGATAAACTTCTCTAAATTCAATAAAGACCAGGACAGAGCTGCTAACTTTAACCCAAACTCTGATACAGTGCATCCAGGACCAGGTCCCAAGCAGTTTCTAATGGAACCCATAACTCCACAGAATATATGTAGGAACATTGTGTTACCGCTGTAAGGTAATAAATTAGTTAGTCAGGCATGCTAACATTAGCAGCTTACATTAGTGCAGACAAACACACCGTTAAAGCCATTCTCTGTGCTATTGCTCTTTTATCTTTGGTTATCAGAAGGACGACTAAAAACAACTTTTAAACTCCAAAGCTTGACACTCCTGCTGCGCTAAGTTACAGTTGCTAAGATATGATTGGACAGTAACCGTTTGGGGAAGCGTTTAGCAAATTGTCAGTTTAGAATGTTGGAACGTTACAAAAAATAATGAACTTCCAGCCAATCAGCATCTAGTATTCTGTCACCATGGTAAAGAAACATCTAATCAACCTATTACTACTTTTTTTTTAATTTCACACAAGTGAACTTTTTGTAGTAGCACATAAATTTTGTTTAAATCAGAAAAGAAGCTGCACACTTGACTGTGGTAGAAAAGGCAAATTTACTGTGATACAACAAATTCAATAACTTATGCTAGATTTTTGTAAATTCATCGTGTTTATATTGAACATCCTGACACCCTGTTGTACGCCTGTTTATTGTAAAAACTATCATTTAAAATGGTGGAATATGCTTACATAATTGAAAACATTGAAACATGTTCAAAGTGGTTCTAAAAACATCATAATTAGGCCATTTTAATTATCCAAGACGTGCCAAATACAAGACTAACCAGTGTTATTAGTTGTGTATGGACATTCTTAGGAGTCTTTACATACATTTAAATCTGTTAGAGATCACTATTGCTAAAGAGTTTTCATAAATAAATATAAATATTGAATACATGCCCTAATGTGAGTGTTTGGAGAAACATGTTTGAACATGTCAAAAGTTAAAAGATGTCATTAATTGTAATATAGTGGTTTAATAAATACCTTGTTACTGTGTCAGTTGATGTTAATTTTAATCCTGGGCGTGTTTTGTCTAAACCTCCATTCCCTGACAAGTGCCATGTAACTGATTTTTATTTTATTTCATTACGAACCATTAATCTTGTACTTGAGTGATCCTAGAAAAAGATCAGTTGTGACATGATACACTGTCCACTGTTGTTCAGCATTAATTGTTCTGTTATTTGGGTTTGTACAGCAGATTGTGTTTCTAATATAAAATGTAATTTGTTTTAATTGTAATATAGTTTGTTGCAGTTAAAGTTAATGTAAAAAAAAAATCTAGATTTTTGTATTTCTGACTATATATATTAATGGGAAAATTTAAGAATTGCAATATTACATGCCGTCCAAGTGACTTTTGTATGGCAGGAAACTAGAGTTGATCTGAACTGGTACCAATAAAAATTATGGGCGTTATGTTTGAAGTTATTTTGTTTACATAAGACACTTCTTTTGGTTCACACAATATAAACAATATTATCATTTTAGACTGAGCATTATCAGTACTTTTATCAGTTGGTTTGTTTCTAAATGCTGCTGTTTGAGATGACCACAACCACAGACAATGAGCTTACATGACTTTAATTTAAGTCGGGGAAACATTCAAACTATTCAGAAGAGACCATGTGACATTGACCTTTCAACAAAAACCTCAAAACTGTCTGACTAGCTCCACCAGCTCCAAGTTCGGCATGTCTCTTTATACATTTATATTTCTACATTTGTTAAATATGCCTGTTACAACTTGCTAATCAGACTCTTAACTGTGCTAGGCTAGCTTCGAGACTTTGTGCTAAGCTAGGCTAAACACCAATAAATTCTCTCAGGTGAAGACACAAATGAATGTCTTTGCTTAGCAGAGGTCAGCACTGTAACTACTGGAAAAGTTTTGTCAGTAATAATTTGTTTAGATTTTAAATGGTTAAAATGAATCAATAAGCTTAGTTTGGATTTTGTTTTTAAGTCTGACAGCTTTCAGTTAGCATCTAGCTCCTAAGATTCAGCTTTTTTTTTAATTTTTTTTTTTTTTTAAGTTAGATTTCGGGGACACAATCAGAGTTATGTTAAAGTTAGCTTCTATGTCATCACCTCCAGTCCCTCTCATTGATAGACCAGTGTCTAGCTTGTTAGCTAACAAGATGCAACATGTAAATCAGAAAGAGTCTGCATTGTTAGAAGGTGGATATTTTCTCTATTGACTGTGCTGGGCGAGCAGTTTCCCCCTGCATCCAGTCATTGCCCTAGGCTAGGCTGATCCCGTCCTGGACCCATCTCTGTACGGAATGCTACTATCTTCTCATCTAGCTCTGGAGATTATGACTTTTGATGAGTTTTTGTCTTTGTCTTTCAGTGCAGGATTCAAAAATCATCCCATTCCAAAGTGTCCTCTAAATATCGCATCATTTTGCAAAAGTTTGGATGTTCCCACCTGTACATCCTGTTTAAGGAGAGGTAAGTTTGTCCTCCTGGCCTTTAGTCCTCATGTCCTTCAAAAGAGTCTGACCCTGAAACTCATGGCACAGGTTGAAGTCCTTTAACCTTTAAGAAGCCTTATCTCTCCCTGCCACTTGTGGCTGCCAGAGTGCAAACATCCCAGATGGGTCCATTCTATGTTACCAGGAGGTCAGTTTTCCCATCATCCAAAGGCATTTCCATTGCGGGCGGCCTGGGCGTTGAGCCGGTTCCTGCTGCGTATGGGTCGGTCCCGACTGAAAATGGTGTCCTGATCGCTGTCCAGCTCCGACTCCGACATCATCAGGCTGGAGTTATGCTCTGTGCTGCGGTGTTTGATGCCTGCAAAGAGGAAGTGTTAAATTCTGAAAATACTACACACATACTGTCATACTTCTGTGCTTTTGATCTGAAGTTCTATTTTAGTCATAGTATAGTAAGGCATAAAATCTAAAAGTATAATAAAGCATAGAATGTCAAGTAAATGTCATAGTATAAAAGTAAGTATAATAAGGCATAAAAACGTCATAGTATTTCAAGGCATACAAAGTCATAAAATTGTCATAGTATAGAAAAGTATAAGAAGTCATAAAATCGTTATAGTATAATAACTATAAAAAGTCACAAAAACGTCATAGTATACTAAAGTGCAAGTATAGTAAGGCATAAAAAGTTTCAATAAAGTCACAGTATAATAAGTCATAAAAAGTCATAAAATCGTGTAAGAAATCATACAACGTCAGTATAATAGGGCATAAAAATGAAAAAAAACTTCATAGAAAAGTGAGGCATGAAAATGTTGAAAAATGTCATAGTATAGTAAGGCATAAAAACGCCATAAAACCATAAATAAATGTAAGTGAGGTAAGGCATAAAAAGGTCAAAAAATGTCATAGTAAAGCATTAAAACTTTGTACTATACTAAGGCATGAAAAAGTCATAGCATAGTACGGCGTAAAGTAAAGAAAAATATCATAGTATAAGAGATATAAAAATGTCATAATATCGGAATAGTATAATAAGGTATAAAAGTCATAAAAACTCATAAAAAGTCATAGTATAGTAAGGCATAACGAGTTGTAAGGACGTCATAGTATAACAAGGCTTGAAAATGTCATAGTATAACAAGGCTTGAAAATGTCATATTATAGTAAGGCATAAAAACGTCATAGTATTGGAAGGCATAGAAAGTCATAAAATCGCCATAGTATAGAAAAGTATAAAAAGTCATAAAAAAATTATAGAATAATAACCATAAAAAGTCATAAAAAAACGTCATAGTATAGTCAGGTATAAAGAGTCATAAAATCATCACGGTATAGTGAAGCACAAAAAGTCATGAACTCATCATAGTATAATAAGGCATTAAAACGTTGTAGTATAATAGGGCACAAAAACGTCAAAAAACATTATAGTAATGCATAAAAATGTCATAGTACAGATAGGCATGAAATGACATAAAAATGTTGACCCTCCACCTGGGCACAAGGTGTCCCTGTTCCTTTTTTTTGTTTCCCTTCTCAGGTGCTAAATGGAGGGATCAGGATCAACCTGAGGTGCTACACATGGGCCTGGTGCACATCATAAAGGCGTCCCCATTCATTCATGTCGCTCTCTCTGGCTGCACACTTTGTTCAACCTCTGGATGTCGGTGTTGTCAGTGATGCTGCGTTCTTAGCAGACCTGATGGCAACTGTGGCCTTTCTTGTGTTAATTGCTTTTTAGTTATTTTTCGGCCTAAATCTCAATTTGCTTTGTGTGAATAAATGAAATGAAATGAAATAATAATATGAAAAAAATTGTTATAGTATAGTAAGGCATAAAAATAAAAAAACGTCATAGTATGGCATAAAAATAAAAAAACGTCATAGTATGGAATAAAAATGAAAAAAAAAGTCATAGTATAGTAAGGCAAAAAAAGTCATAGTATAATATGGCATGAAAATGAATAAAAAACGTCTTAGTACAGTAAGGCATAAAAATAAAAATAAAAACGTCATAGTATGGCATAAAAATGAAAAAGAACGTCATAGTATAGTAAGGCAGAAAAAAGTCACAGTATAGTAAGGCATAAAAATGAAAAAAAGTCATAGTATAGTGAGGCAAAAAAAGTCACAGTATAGTAAGGGATAAAAATGAAAAAAAAACGTCATAGTATAATATGGCAAAAAAATGAAAAAAAAGTCATAGTATAGTATGGCATAAAAATTAAAAAAAACGTCATAGTATAGTAAGGCAAAAAAAGTGACAGTATAGTAAGGCATAAAAATGAAAAAAAAATTCATAGTATAGTATGGTATGAAAATGAAAAAAAAAGTCATAGTATAGTATGGCATAAAAATGAAAAAAAAACGTCATAGTATAATATGGCATAAAAATGAATAAAAACGTTATAATATAGTAAGGCAAAAAAAAGTCACAGTATAGTAAGGCATAAAAATAAAAAAAGTCATAGTATAGTATGGCATGAAAATGAAAAAAAAGTCATTGTATAGTATGGCATAAAAATGAATAAAAACGTTATAATATAGTAAGGCAAAAAAAAGTCACAGGAAAGTAAGGGATAAAAATGAAAAAAAAGTCATTGTATAGTATGGCATAAAAATGAATAAAAACGTTATAATATAGTAAGGCAAAAAAAAGTCACAGGAAAGTAAGGGATAAAAATGAAAAAAAAGTCATTGTATAGTATGGCATAAAAATGAATAAAAACGTTATAATATAGTAAGGCAAAAAAAAGTCACAGGAAAGTAAGGGATAAAAATGAAAAAAAAGTCATTGTATAGTATGGCATAAAAATGAATAAAAACGTTATAATATAGTAAGGCAAAAAAAAGTCACAGGAAAGTAAGGGATAAAAATGAAAAAAAAGTCATTGTATAGTATGGCATAAAAATGAATAAAAACGTTATAATATAGTAAGGCAAAAAAAAGTCACAGGAAAGTAAGGGATAAAAATGAAAAAAAAGTCATTGTATAGTATGGCATAAAAATGAAAAAAAACGTCATAGTATAATATGGCAAAAAAATGAAAAAAAAGTCATTGTATAGTATGGCATAAAAATGAAAAAAAGGTCATAGTACAGTAAGGCAAAAAAATGTCACAGTATAGTAAGGCATAAAAATGAAAAAAAGTCATAGTATAGTATGGCATAAAAATGAAAAAAAGGTCATAGTACAGTAAGGCAAGAAAAAGTCACAGTATAGTAAGGCATAAAAATGAAAAAAAGTCATAGTATAGTATGGCATAAAAATGAAAAAAAGGTCATAGTACAGTAAGGCAAGAAAAAGTCACAGTATAGTAAGGCATAAAAATGAAAAAAAGTCATAGTATAGTATGGCATAAAAATGAAAAAAAGGTCATAGTACAGTAAGGCAAGAAAAAGTCACAGTATAGTAAGGCATAAAAATGAAAAAAAGTCATAGTATAGTATGGCATAAAAATGAAAAAAAGGTCATAGTACAGTAAGGCAAGAAAAAGTCACAGTATAGTAAGGCATAAAAATGAAAAAAAGTCATAGTATAGTATGGCATAAAAATGAAAAAAAGGTCATAGTACAGTAAGGCAAGAAAAAGTCACAGTATAGTAAGGCATAAAAATGAAAAAAAGTCATAGTATAGTATGGCATAAAAATGAAAAAAAGGTCATAGTACAGTAAGGCAAGAAAAAGTCACAGTATAGTAAGGCATAAAAATGAAAAAAAGTCATAGTATAGTATGGCATAAAAATGAAAAAAAGGTCATAGTACAGTAAGGCAAGAAAAAGTCACAGTATAGTAAGGCATAAAAATGAAAAAAAGTCATAGTATAGTATGGCATAAAAATGAAAAAAAGGTCATAGTACAGTAAGGCAAGAAAAAGTCACAGTATAGTAAGGCATAAAAATGAAAAAAAGTCATAGTATAGTATGGCATAAAAATGAAAAAAAGGTCATAGTACAGTAAGGCAAGAAAAAGTCACAGTATAGTAAGGCATAAAAATGAAAAAAAGTCATAGTATAGTATGGCATAAAAATGAAAAAAAGGTCATAGTACAGTAAGGCAAGAAAAAGTCACAGTATAGTAAGGCATAAAAATGAAAAAAAGTCATAGTATAGTATGGCATAAAAATGAAAAAAAGGTCATAGTACAGTAAGGCAAGAAAAAGTCACAGTATAGTAAGGCATAAAAATGAAAAAAAGTCATAGTATAGTATGGCATAAAAATGAAAAAAAACGTCATAGTATAGTAAGGCAAAAAAAGGTCACAGGATAGTAAGGCATAAAAATGAAAAAAAAGTCATAATATAGTATGGCATGAAAATGAAAAAAAAGTCACAGTATAGTAAGGCATAAAAATGAAAAAAAACATCATAGTATAGTATAGCATAAAAATGAAAAAAAAGTCATATTATAGTATGGCATGAAAATGAAAAAGAATGTCATAGTATAGTATGGCATGAAAATGAAAAAGAACGTCATAGTATAGTATGGAATCAAAATGAAAAAAAAAACGTCATAGTATAGTATGGCATAAAAATAAAAAAAAATGTCATAGTATTGTAAGGCAAAAAAAAGTCGCAGGATAGTAAGGCGTAAAAATGAAAAAAAGGTCATAGTATAGTATGGCATAAAAATGAAAAAAAAACGTCATAGTATAGTATGGTGTTACGGCTGTGGCCGTATTCTGGGGACCTTTTTCTCTTCCTGTGTGTGGTTGTGTTGTGTTCTGTCTCGGTCGCCTGTCTTTGCCTTCTGACCCTGCGGGAGGGGANTGAAAAAAAAGTCATAATATAGTATGGCATGAAAATGAAAAAAAAGTCACAGTATAGTAAGGCATAAAAATGAAAAAAAACATCATAGTATAGTATAGCATAAAAATGAAAAAAAAGTCATATTATAGTATGGCATGAAAATGAAAAAGAATGTCATAGTATAGTATGGCATGAAAATGAAAAAGAACGTCATAGTATAGTATGGAATCAAAATGAAAAAAAAAACGTCATAGTATAGTATGGCATAAAAATAAAAAAAAATGTCATAGTATTGTAAGGCAAAAAAAAGTCGCAGGATAGTAAGGCGTAAAAATGAAAAAAAGGTCATAGTATAGTATGGCATAAAAATGAAAAAAAAACGTCATAGTATAGTATGGTGTTACGGCTGTGGCCGTATTCTGGGGACCTTTTTCTCTTCCTGTGTGTGGTTGTGTTGTGTTCTGTCTCGGTCGCCTGTCTTTGCCTTCTGACCCTGCGGGAGGGGATGCCCGTGACGTCACCGGGATTTCCTGGCAGTGCTCCGCCTTTTCGCCGCACCTTCGATGCTCCAGCTGCAAGCCATCTCTCCTGATCAGCTGGGCCCGCCTCTCGTCTTCACCCAGCGTATAAAAGAGCTGTCATTTGTTTGTTCGGGGCGATCTGTGTTGCCAGTACGCAGACTCGCCACCGCGCTGTGTACCAGTGATTGTTTTGGTTGTGCATAACTGTTTAGAGTCGAGTGAAACTCTGTGAGAGCTAGGGTTGTTTTTTTGGTTGCTGTCTAGCGTAAAGCTAAATGCAGCTCTGTTTGAGAGCTGGCGATTTGTTGTTTTGTTTTTCTTTTGTTAGCTGCTGGTGTTCTTTTGTGTTAATTGCGTTATTGGGTGGCTCTGGTTTTCTTGTGCCGCCTCTCTTTTGTCTAACCTGCTTGCTTTTGTTAATAAATGACTTTATTTAACCCTTAACATCTTAGGTTTTATGTTATTTCCCTTTCCCCTAACGAGCTGGTTGTAACATAAATAAAAATGTCTTAGTATAGTAAGGCATGAAAATGAAAAAAAAAGTCATAGTATAGTATGGCATAAAAATGACAAAAAACGTCATAGTATAGTAAGGCAAAAAAAGTCACAGCATAGTAAGGCATAAAAATGAAACAAAGGTCATAGTATAGTATGGCATAAAAATGACAAAAAACGTCATAGTATAGTAAGGCAAAAAAAGTCACAGCATAGTAAGGCATAAAAATGAAACAAAGGTCATAGTATAGTATGGCATAAAAATGACAAAAAACGTCATAGTATAGTAAGGCAAAAAAAGTCACAGCATAGTAAGGCATAAAAATGAAACAAAGTTCATAGTATAGTATGGCATAAAAATGACAAAAAAAGATACAGTATAGTAAGGCAAAAAAAGTCACAGCATAGTAAGGCATAAAAATGAAAACAACCGTCATAGTATAGTAAGGCAAAAAATAGTCACAGTATACTATGGCAGGAAAATGCAAAAGAACGTCATAGTATAGTAAGGCAAAAAAAAGTCACAGTATAGTAAGGCATAAAAATGAAAAAAAACATCATAGTATAGTATGGCATAAAAATGAAAAAAAAACGTCATAATATAGTAAGGCAAAAAAAGTCATAGTACAGTAAGGCAAAAAATAGTCACAGTATAGTAAGGCATAAAAATGAAAAAAGTCATAGTATAGTATGGCATGAAAATGAAAAAAAACGTCATAGTATAGTATGGCATAAAAATGAAAAAAAAACGTCATAGTATAGTAAGGCAAAAAAAGTCACAATATAGTAAGGCATAAAAATGAAAAAAAAGTCATAGTATAGTATGGCATGAAATTGAAAAAAAACGTCATAGTATAGTATGGCATAAATATTAAAAAAAACGTCATAGTATAGTAAGGCAAAAAAAAGTCACAGTACAGTAAGGTATAAAAACGAAAAAAAGTCACAGTATAGTATGGCAGGAAAATGAAAAAGAACGTCATAGTATAGTATGGCAAAAAAAGTAACAGCATAGTAAGGCATAACAAATGAAAAAAAGTCATACTATAGTATGGCATGAAAATGAAAAAAAACGTCATAGTATAGTAAGGCAAAAAAAAGTCACAGGATAGTAAGGCATAAAAATGAAAAAAAGGTCATAGTATAGTAAGGCAAAAAAAGTCACAGTATAGTAAGGCATAAAAATGAAAAAAACCGTCATAGTTTAGTAAGGCAAAAAATAGTCACAGTATACTGTGGCAGGAAAATGCAAAAAAGAACGTCATAGTATAGCATGGCATAAAAATGAAAAAAAAAGTCATAGTATAGTAAAGCATAAAAATGAAAAAAAAGTCATAGTATAGTAAGGCAAATAAAAGGCACAGGATAGTAAGGCATAAAAATGAAAAAAAAAGTCATAGTATAGTAAAGCATAAAAATGAAAAAAAAGTCATAGTATAGTAAGGCAAATAAAAGGCACAGGATAGTAAGGCATAAAAATGAAAAAAAAAGTCATAGTATAGTAAAGCATAAAAATGAAAAAAAAGTCATAGTATAGTAAGGCAAATAAAAGGCACAGGATAGTAAGGCATAAAAATGAAAAAAAAAGTCATAGTATAGTAAAGCATAAAAATGAAAAAAAAGTCATAGTATAGTAAGGCAAATAAAAGGCACAGGATAGTAAGGCATAAAAATGAAAAAAAAAGTCATAGTATAGTAAAGCATAAAAATGAAAAAAAAGTCATAGTATAGTAAGGCAAATAAAAGGCACAGGATAGTAAGGCATAAAAATGAAAAAAAAAGTCATAGTATAGTAAAGCATAAAAATGAAAAAAAAGTCATAGTATAGTAAGGCAAATAAAAGGCACAGGATAGTAAGGCATAAAAATGAAAAAAAAAGTCATAGTATAGTAAAGCATAAAAATGAAAAAAAAGTCATAGTATAGTAAGGCAAATAAAAGGCACAGGATAGTAAGGCATAAAAATGAAAAAAAAAGTCATAGTATAGTAAAGCATAAAAATGAAAAAAAAGTCATAGTATAGTAAGGCAAATAAAAGGCACAGGATAGTAAGGCATAAAAATGAAAAAAAAAGTCATAGTATAGTAAAGCATAAAAATGAAAAAAAAGTCATAGTATAGTAAGGCAAATAAAAGGCACAGGATAGTAAGGCATAAAAATGAAAAAAAAAGTCATAGTATAGTAAAGCATAAAAATGAAAAAAAAGTCATAGTATAGTAAGGCAAATAAAAGGCACAGGATAGTAAGGCATAAAAATGAAAAAAAAAGTCATAGTATAGTAAAGCATAAAAATGAAAAAAAAGTCATAGTATAGTAAGGCAAATAAAAGGCACAGGATAGTAAGGCATAAAAATGAAAAAAAAAGTCATAGTATAGTAAAGCATAAAAATGAAAAAAAAGTCATAGTATAGTAAGGCAAATAAAAGGCACAGGATAGTAAGGCATAAAAATGAAAAAAAAAGTCATAGTATAGTAAAGCATAAAAATGAAAAAAAAGTCATAGTATAGTAAGGCAAATAAAAGGCACAGGATAGTAAGGCATAAAAATGAAAAAAAAAGTCATAGTATAGTAAAGCATAAAAATGAAAAAAAAGTCATAGTATAGTAAGGCAAATAAAAGGCACAGGATAGTAAGGCATAAAAATGAAAAAAAAAGTCATAGTATAGTAAAGCATAAAAATGAAAAAAAAGTCATAGTATAGTAAGGCAAATAAAAGGCACAGGATAGTAAGGCATAAAAATGAAAAAAAAAGTCATAGTATAGTAAAGCATAAAAATGAAAAAAAAGTCATAGTATAGTAAGGCAAATAAAAGGCACAGGATAGTAAGGCATAAAAATGAAAAAAAAAGTCATAGTATAAAATGGCATAAAAATGAAAAAAAACGTCATAGTATAGTAAGGCAAAAAAAGTCACATTATAGTTAGGCAAAAAAAAGTCACAGTACAGTAAGGCATAAAAATGAAAAAAAGTCATAGTATAGTATGGCAGGAAAATGAAAAAGAACGTCATAGTACAGTATGGCATGAAAATGAAAAAGAACGTCATAGTATAGTATGGCATAAAAATGAAAAAAAAGTCATAGTATAAAAATNAAATGAAAAAAAAGTCATAGTATAGTATGGCATAAAAATGAAAAAAAGTCATAGTATAGTAAGGCAAAAAAAAGTCACAGGAAAGTAAGGCATAAAAATGAAAAAAAGTCATAGTATAGTATGGCATGAAAATGAAAAAAAACGTCACAGTATAGTAAGGCAAAAAAAGTCACAGCATAGCAAGGCGTAAAAATGAAAAAAAGTCATAGTATAGTATGGCAGGAAAATGAAAAAGAACGTCATAGTATAGTATGGCATGAAAATGAAAAAGAACGTCATAGTATAGTAAGGCAAAAAAAAGTCACAGGATAGTAAGGCATGAAAATGAAAAAAAAGTCATAGTATAGTATGGCAGGAAAATGAAAAAGAACGTCATAGTATAGTAAGGCAAAAACGTCACGGTATAGTAAGGCAAAAGTCACAGTATAGTAAGGCATAAAAATTTAAAAAAAAGTAATAGTATAGTATGGCATGAAAATGAAAAAAAACGTCATAGTATGGTAAGGCATGAAAATGAATAAAACGTCATAGTATAGCATGGCATAAAAATGAAAAAAAACGTCATAGTATGGGAAGGCATGAAAATGAATAAAACGTCATAGTATAGCATGGCATAAAAATGAAAAAAAACGTCATAGTATGGGAAGGCATGAAAATGAATAAAACGTCATAGTATAGCATGGCATAAAAATGAAAAAAAACGTCATAGTATGGGAAGGCATGAAAATGAATAAAACGTCATAGTATAGCATGGCATAAAAATGAAAAAAAACGTCATAGTATGGGAAGGCATGAAAATGAATAAAACGTCATAGTATAGCATGGCATAAAAATGAAAAAAAAGTCATAGTATAGTATGGCATGAAAATGAAAAAGAACGTCATAGTATAGTATGGAATAAAAATGAAAAAAAAACATCCTAGAGTAGTATGGCATAAAAATGAAAAAAAAAGTAATCGTATAGTAAGGCAAAAAAGTCACAGTATAGTAAGGCATAAAAATGTAAAAAAACGTCATAGTATAGTATAGCAGGAAAATGAAAAAGAACGTCATAGTATAGCATGGCATAAAAATGAAAAAAAACGTCATAGTATAGTAAGGCATAAAAAAGAAAAAAAAACGTCATAGTATAGTAAGGCATAAAAATGAAAAAAAAGTCATAGTATAGTAAGGCAAAAAAAAGTCACAGGATAGTAAGGCATAAAATGAAAAAAAAGTCATAGTATAGTATTGCATGAAAATGAAAAAAAAGTCATAGTATAGTAAGGCAAAAAAAAGTCACAGGATAGTAAGGATGAAAATGAAAAAAAAGGCATAGTATAGTAAGGCATAAAAATGAAAAAAAACATAATAGTATAGTATGGCATAACAATGAAAATGAAGTCATAGTATAGTAAGGCAAAAAAAAAAAGTCACAGGATAGTCAGGCATAAAAATGGAAAAAAAGTCATAGTATAGTACGGTATGAAGATGAAAAAAAAGTCATAGTATAGTATGGCATAAAAATGAAAATAAAAGTCATAGTATAGTAAGGCATAAAAATGAAAAAAAAGGTCATAGTATAGTATGGAATAAAAATGAAAAAAAAAAACGTCATAGTGTAGTATGGCATAAAAATGAAAATAAAAGTCATAGTATAGTAAGGCATAAAAATGAAAAAAAAGGTCATAGTATAGTATGGAATAAAAATGAAAAAAAAAAACGTCATAGTGTAGTATGGCATAAAAATGAAAATAAAAGTCATAGTATAGTAAGGCATAAAAATGAAAAAAAAGGTCATAGTATAGTATGGAATAAAAATGAAAAAAAAAAACGTCATAGTGTAGTATGGCATAAAAATGAAAATAAAAGTCATAGTATAGTAAGGCATAAAAATGAAAAAAACGTCATAGTATAGTAAGGCAAAAAAAGTCACAGGATAGCATGGCATAAAAACGAAAAAAAACGTCATAGTATATTAAGGCATAAAAATGAAAAAAAAAGTCAGTATAGTAAGGCAAAAAAAGTCACAGTATAGTAAGGCATAAAAATGAAAAAAAAACATCATAGTATAGTATTGCATGAAAATGAAAAAAAGTCATAGTATAGTAAGGCAAAAAAAGGTCATAGGATAGTAAGGCATAAAAATGAAAAAAAAGTCATAGTATAGCAAGGAAAAAGAAGTCACAGGATAGTAAGGCATAAAAATGAAAAAAAAGTCATAGTATAGTATGGCATGAAAATGAAAAGAAAGTCACAGTATAGTAAGGCATAAAAATGAAAAAAAACATCATAGTATAGTATGGCATAAAAATGAAAAAAAAGTCATAGTATAGTATGGCATGAAAATGAAAAAGAATGTCATAGTATAGTATGGCATGAAAATGAAAAAAAACGTCGTAGTATAGTATGAAATAAAAATGTAAAAAAACCGTCAAAGAATATTATGGCATAAAAATCCAAAAAAAAGTAATAGTATAGTAAGGCAAAAAAGTCACAGTATAGTAAGGCATAAAAATGAAAAAAAGTCATAGTATAGTATGGCATAAAAATGAAAAAAAATGTCATAGTATAGTACGGCAGGAAAATGAAAAAGAACGTCATAGTATAGCATGGCATAAAAATGAAAAAAAACGTCATAGTATAGTAAGGCAAAAAAAAGTCACAGGATAGTAAGGCATGAAAATGAAAAAAAAGTCACAGTATAGTAAGGCATAAAAATGAAAAAAAAGTCATAGTATAGTATGACATGAAAATGAAAAAGACCGTCATAGTATAGTATGGAATAAAAATGAAAAAAAAAAGTCATAGTATAGTAAGGCAAAAAAATGAAAAAAAAGTCATAGTATAGTAAGGCAAAAAAAAGTCACAAGAAAGTATGGCATAAAAATGAAAAAAAAAGTCATAGTATAGTAAGGCATAAAAATGAAAAAAAAGTCATAGTATAGTAAGGCAAAAAAAGTCACAGTATAGCAAGGCATGAAAATGAAAAAAAAGTCATAGTATAATATGGCATGAAAATTAAAAAAAAGTCATAGTATAGTAAGGCATAAAAATGAAAAAAAACATCATAGTATAGTATGGCATAAAAATGAAAAAAAAGTCATAGTATAGTAAGGCATAAAAATGAAAAAAAAGTCATAGTATAGTAAAGCAAAAAAAAGTCACAGGATAGTAAGGCATAAAAATGAAAAAAAAAGTCATAGTATAGTAAGGCATAAAAATTAAAAAAAAGTCATAGTATAGTAAAGCAAAAAAAAGTCACAGGATAGTAAGGCATAAAAATGAAAAAAAAAGTCATAGTATAGTAAGGCATAAAAATTAAAAAAAAGTCATAGTATAGTAAAGCAAAAAAAAGTCACAGGATAGTAAGGCATAAAAATGAAAAAAAAAGTCATAGTATAGTAAGGCATAAAAATTAAAAAAAAGTCATAGTATAGTAAAGCAAAAAAAAGTCACAGGATAGTAAGGCATAAAAATGAAAAAAAAAGTCATAGTATAGTAAGGCATAAAAATTAAAAAAAAGTCATAGTATAGTAAAGCAAAAAAAAGTCACAGGATAGTAAGGCATAAAAATGAAAAAAAAAGTCATAGTATAATATGGAATAAAAATGAAAAAAAACGGCATAGTATAGTATTGCATGAAAATGAAAAAAAATTCATAGTATAGTAAGGCAAAAAAAAGTCACAGGATAGTAAGGCATAAAAATGAAAACAAAGTCATAGTATAGTATGGCATGAAAATGAAAAAAAGTCATAGTATAGTAAGGCATAAAAATGAAAAAAAACATCATAGTATAGTATGGCATAAAAATGAAAAAAAAAGTTATAGTATAGCAAGGCAAAAAAAAGTCACAGGATAGTATGGCATAAAAATGAAAAAAAACGTCATAGTATAGTAAGGCATAAAAATGAAAAAAAAGTCATAGTATAGTAAGGCAAAAAAAAGTCACAGGATAGTAAGGCATAAAAATGAAAAAAAAGTCATAGTATAGTAAGGCAAAAAAAGTCACAGGATAGTAAGGCATAAAAATGAAAAAAAAAGTCATAGTATAGTATGGCATGAAAATGAAAAAAAAGTCATAGTATAGTAAGGCAAAAAAAATCACAGGATAGTAAGGTATAAAAATGAAAAAAAAAGTCACAGTATAGTAAGGCATGAAAATGAAAAAAAAGTCACAGTATAGTAAGGCATAAAAATGAAAAAAAACATCATAGTATAGAAGGCCATAAAAATGAAAAAAAAGTCATAGTATAGTATGGCATGAAAATGAAAAAAAAACGTCATAGTATAGTAAGGCATAAAAATGAAAAAAAAACCTCATAATATAGTAAGGCAAAAAAAGTCACAGCATAGTAAGGTAAAAAAAAAAGTCACAGCATAGTAAGGCATAAAAATGAAAAAAAAAGTCATAGTATAGTAAGGCAAAAAAAAGTCACAGCATAGTAAGGCATAAAAATGAAAAAAAAGTCATAGTATTGTATGGCATGAAAATGAAAAAAAACGTCATAGTATAGCATGGCATAAAAATGAAAAAAACGTCATAGTATAGTAAGGCATAAAAATGAAAAAAAAAAACGTCATAATATAGTAAGGCAAAAAAAGTCACAGCATAGTAAGGCAAAAAAAAAGTCACAGCATAGTAAGGCATAAGCATGAAAAACACATCATAGTATAGTATGGCATAAAAATGAAAAAAAAACGTCATAGAGTATTATGGCATAAAAATAAAAAAAAAAGTCACAGGATAGTAAGGCAAAAAAGTCACAGGATAGTAAGGCATAAAAATGAAAAAAAAAGTCATAGTATAGTTTGTCATGAAAATGAAAAAGAACGTCATAGTATAGTATGGAATAAAAAGGAAAAAAACGTCATAGTATAGTAAGGCAAAAATAAGTCACAGGATAGTAAGGCACAAAAATGAATAAAAAGTCATAGTATAGTATGGCATAAAAATAAAAATAAAACGTCATAGTATAGTAAGGCATAAAAATGAAAAAAAAAAACGTCATAACATAGTAAGGCAAAAAAAGTCACAGCATAGTAAGGCATAAAAATGAAAAAAAGTCATAGTATTGTATGGCATGAAAATGAAAAAAAACGTCATAGTATAGTAAGGCATAAAAATGAAAAAAAAACCTCATAATATAGTAAGGCAAAAAAAGTCACAGCGTATAAAAATGAAAAAAAAAGTCATAGCATAGTAAGGCATAAAAATGAAAAAAAAAGTCATAGTATAGTATGGAATAAAAAGGAAAAAAACGTCATAGTATAGTAAGGCAAAAATAAGTCACAGGATAGTAAGGCACAAAAATGAATAAAAAGTCATAGTATAGTATGGCATAAAAATAAAAATAAAACGTCATAGTATAGTAAGGCATAAAAATGAAAAAAAAAAACGTCATAACATAGTAAGGCAAAAAAAGTCACAGCATAGTAAGGCATAAAAATGAAAAAAAGTCATAGTATTGTATGGCATGAAAATGAAAAAAAACGTCATAGTATAGTAAGGCATAAAAATGAAAAAAAAACCTCATAATATAGTAAGGCAAAAAAAGTCACAGCATAGTAAGGTAAAAAAAAAATCACAGCATAGTAAGGCATAAACATGAAAAAAAGTCATAGTATTGTATGGCAAGAAAATGAAAAAAAACGTTATAGTATAGTATGGCATAAAAATGAAAAAAAATGTCATAGTATAGTAAGCCAAAAAAAAGTCGCAGGATAGTAAGGCATAAAAATGAAAAGAAACGTCACAGTATAGCATGGCATAAAAATGAAAAAAAACGTCATAGTATAGTAAGGCATAAAAATGAAAAAAAAAGTCATAGTATAGCAAGGCAAAAAAAAGTCACAGGATAGTAAGGCATAAAAATGAAAAAAAAGTCATAGTATAGTAAGGCATGAAAATGAAAAAAAAGTCACAGTATAGTAAGGCATAAAAACGAAAAAAAAGTCATAGTATAGTAAGGCAAAAAAAAATCACAGGATAGTAAGGCATAAAAATGAAAAAAAACATCATAGTATAGTAAGGCAAAAAAAAATCACAGGATAGTAAGGCATAAAAATGAAAAAAAAGTCATAGTATAGTAAGGCAAAAAGGTCACAGTATAGTATGGCATAAAAATGAAAAGAAACGTCATAGTATAGTAAGGCAAAAAAAAAGTCGCATGATAATAAGGCATAAAAATGAAAAAAAAGTCATAGTATAGTAAGGCAAAAAGGTTACAGTATAGTATGGCATAAAAATGAAAAAAAAACGTCATAGTATAGTACGGTGTTACGGCTGTGGCCGTATTCTGGGGACCTTTTTCTCTCCCTGTGTGTGGTTGTGTTGTGTTCTGTCTTGGTCGCCTGTTGTTACCTTCTGACCCTGCGGGAGGGGATACCCGTGACGTCACCGGGATTTCCTGGCAGTGCTCTGCCTTTTCGCCGCACCTTCGATGCCCCAGCTGCAAGCCATCTCTCCTGATCAGCTGGGCCTACCTCTCGTCTACACCCAGCGTATAAAAGAGCTGTCATTTGTTTGTTCGGGGCGATCTGTGTTGCCAGTACGCAGACTTGCTACCGCGCTGTGTACCAGTGATTGTTTTGGTTGTGGATAACTGTTTAGAGTCGAGTGAAACTCTGATAGAGCTAGGGTTGTTTTTTTGGTTGCTGTCTAGCGTAAAGCTAAGTGCAGCTCTGTTTGAGAGCTGGCGTTTTGTTGTTTTGTTTTTCTTTTGTTAGCTGCTGGTGTTCTTTTGTGTTAATTGCGTTATTGGGTGGCTCTGGTTTTCTTGTGCCGCCTCTCTTTTGTCTAACCTGCCTGCTTGTTAATAAATGACTTTATTTAACCCTTAACATCTTGGGTTTTATGTTACTTCCCTTTCCCCTAACGAGCTGGTTGTAACATAAATAAAAATGCCTTAGTACAGTAAGGCATAAAAATGACAAAAAAGGTCATAGTATAGTAAGGCAAAATTAAGTCACAGTATAGCATGGTATAAAAACGAAAAAAACGTCATAGTATAGTATGGCATGAAAATGAACCACAAAGTCATAGTATAGTATGGCATAAAAATGAAAAAAAAATGCCTTAGTACAGTAAGGCATAAAAATGACAAAAAAGGTCATAGTATAGTAAGGCAAAAAAAGGCACAGTATAGTATGGCATAAAAATGAAAAAAAAATGCCTTAGTACAGTAAGGCATGAAAATGAAAAAAAAGTCATAGTATAGTTAGGCAAAATTAAGTCACAGTATAGCATGGTATAAAAACGAAAAAAACGTCATAGTATAGTATGGCATGAAAATGAACCACAAAGTCATAGTATAGTATGGCATGAAAATGAAAAAAAAGTCATAGTATAGTATGGCATAAAAATGAAAAAAAAACGTCACTGTATAGTATGGCTAAAAATGAAAAAAAAATGCCTTAGTACAGTAAGGCATGAAAATGAAAAAAAAGTCATAGTATAGTTAGGCAAAATTAAGTCACAGTATAGCATGGTATAAAAACGAAAAAAACGTCATAGTATAGTAAGGCATAAAAATGAAAAAAACGTGATAGTATACTATGACATAAAAATGAAAAAAACCTCATAGTTTACTATGGTATAAAAATGAAAAAAAATGTCACAGTATAGTATAGAATAAAAATTAGAAACACCGTCATAGTATAGTATGGCATAAAAATGAAAAAAAAAACGTCACAGTATAGTATGGCATAAAAATGAAAAAAATCGTCATAGAATAATAAGGCATAAAAATGTCATAGTATATTAAGGCATATAAAGTCATGAAAATGTCCTAATATAATGATTTATAAAATCGTCATAGTATATTAAGGCATATAAAGTCATGAAAAAGTCCTAATATAATGATTTATAAAATCGTCATAGTATAGTTAGGTATAAAAAGTCATAAAATCGTCATAGTATAATAAGGTATAAAAATTCCTAAAAACGCCACAGTATAATAAGTCATAAAAGTCATAAAAACATCATAGTATACCAAGGCATAAAAAGTCATGAAAACGTCATAGTATAGTCAGGTATAAAGAGCCATAAAATCATCACAGTATATTAAGGCAGAAAAAGTCATGAAAACATCACATTATAGTAAAGCATATAAAGTCATTAAAGGTCAAAGTATAGTAAGGCAAAAATAAGTCATAATATCTTCATAGTAAAGAAAGGCATAAAAAGTCACAAAATAGTGTAGGTATTGTAAGGCACAAAAAGTCATTAATACATAACCGTATCATAAGTCATAAAAAGTCCTTAAAACGTCATAGTACGTTCAGGAGGTCATAAAACTATCCTGGTATCCTGGTAAGGCTTAAAAAGTCATGAACTCATCACAGTATAGTAAGTCATAGAAAGTCACAAAAATGTCATAGTATTGTAATGCACAAAAAGTCATGAAATCTTGACAGTATAATATGGCATGAAAAGTATTAAAATTATCATAGTATAATAAGGTATAAAAAATCACAAAAACCTCAGTAATGCATAAAAAGTCATAGCATAGTGAGGTATAAAAAGTATTAAAAACTTGTCATAGTATACCAAGCCAAAAAAAGTCATGAAATTATTTAAGTACACAAAGGCATTTTCAAATCAGAGCAACTTGAATTTTTCACCTCACAGGCCAAGAAGAGGAAACTGGACAAGAATGGACAAAAATAATTTTTCTCCAATCGGCTTCATTTTCACAGGGACACATTCTTAGAGGGAGGGGGTTGTAGGGTTGAATTTGTAGCTCTCTGGTCCCTGTCAATTTGGAGATATGGGCCCCTACACTTCGCATGCAAAGGTATTGCCATCGGACACTGTCCACTCCAAATACCCTGGCCCCAATGTTAAGGTAATTAAATTGGACTGTCCACTTTTGTCCACTATGAATACCTTTTGAGTGTAAATTGCAAGAGAAATTGGAAAGCTTAATCAAGTACAATATCACTTGGAGCCACCCAGTTTGAACTACAGCCCAGGGATCTGTCAAACCATCGGCAGTCCAGTCACCCAGCCAACCTGAGCCAAATATGGACGTTTGTTGTCAAACAGGCCTGTCAACTTGACTGGCAGTCACCCTTGTAGACCCTTCCTGACCCCCAAAGGTGGGCCCTATTGGACGACGTGGACCAGAAAAAGGTCAGTGGATGGTTTCATCAGTTTTTCATTCAGGGCCCGAGAATCTATTTTGGGACATTTTGGGCTACAATATGATCGTCCGTGGACATTAGTAAGGGTGTAAGTCCAACTGGCAGCCTTTTGGATTGCACAACATTTCTTCTTTATGGACAAAAAACAGCGCTATCTAGAGCAATTGTCCAGTAGACACAACTAGATGTCCAATGCCAAGAGCTTTGCATTGCCAATGGACGCTTTGGCCGTACGTCATTTGAGACTACCTTAGGCAGGAAGATGCCATTCACATTTTGTCCAAAAAGTGGAAGATTCCCTAGTCATAGTAGGCAAAAATAGGTTAAAAAAACATCATAGTACAATAAGGGATAAAAATGTCAAAAAATTTCATAGTATAGCATAGGATAAAAACATCAAAGGCATTATAATATAGTAAGGCATAAAACATCATAGTAAAAACATCATAGTCATATTATTATCATTATTTTCTTGTTTTATTACTACAGCTTCTGTATTTTTATTTCTTGTGTGCATTAGCCTCAGATTGTTTTACCATTAATACTTGAACTGTTTTATCAGCAGCTTGTCAGTTACTTTGAATTGCAATAAATTGTACAAAAGGTGCGATGACAATAAAGTTCTATTTAAAAACAATACGTTTTTTCGCTTCTTATAAAATGTAAATTTCATTTTAGTCATGCCTCCAATCTAAATCTTGTGCTCATGCTGTAGTTTTTTTTTGTTAAATAAAAGATTCTGAAAGCTGAGACAAATTCAAGGTGTAGATTGAGATTCCATGTAAAATGACTATCCAATACTGTATTCGCCAATTCATTCATTCATCATACTTACAGCAGGCCTGCAGCTTTGGGTTACCCTCCAGTAGCACCGGCTTGCTGCTTTCCTGACATTTTCAAATTCTTTAAAGCTGAAAGGTTTTTACTATGAAGCAGCTCCTGGCACACCCATACAACAGGCCCGTGAAGTGGATGCACTGCTTGTTAAAAGTTGTTCCTAATCTGTGCCTGTAATTTTTCAGTAGTTTTTTTGTTAGATGATTGGTTTGAAACACTGCAGAAGAGAAATGTAATGACTCAAAATCTAAAATGTTGCTCAGTAACTGACCTTTCTGTCAATTTTAGGATGTTGTAGTGTAAGATCTTGAGGAGAGGCATGAGGAGGTTTAACAGCCCGATCTGAGAGTTTGTGTCATTAGAAATTGTTGCATTTGAACCAATCCTTGAGCTCTGGCCTCTCTCCATCTCTGGACCCAATGACGCTGTAACTGAAGTGTGACTCACTGAATTTGGGTCTGAGCTCCACCCTCTCCTGTTCATCCATGTTGTCCAGGATGGTATATTTGGTTTTCTTCCTCACTTTGGTCTGTCTCCTCCTAAACACAGCCAACACATAGTGCAGGTCAGAAATGTATATATTTTTTTCAACCATGGGGCCTTCATCTATTTTCATCCAGCACAATATTTATAGGGATTTGCAGATTCTTGTTTTCACAGTGTTATCTTCAGTAAATCTGTGAACAATCACACACGTAACATATTGATGTTGAGTGAAAATTTTCATCAGGGGGCCAAATATTTTTGCTGGAGGGCCAGATTTGGTCCATAGGCCACTGTTTGCTTGCCCCTGACAGTGTGCTCAGATATATGATAACACTGATACATAATCTATGATAACAGCAGGATTAGTACTCTGAAGTGAGATGTATATAAAGTAGGAGGAAAACTTATGGTCTGTAAATGTGTGTTCACCTCTTGCAGCAGCAGATGAAGGTCCAGCTCACAGACAGGATGAAGACCATGAGCATGAAGCTGGTCAGGATGACGTAAAGCACCCTCCACTCTGACAGGACGAGCAGAGTGAACCCAACATTAATTTTAGTGTTTGATAAAACCTGCTGTGTCAAAATAAATAACTCTTATACATACAAGGAGAGCAAAGTGTGACTGGTACTTGCTCTAATTGACTGTGTGACCTCCACAAATATGATTGATAGGATCTAATTTAATCTAACATTAGAACTAGATAGAATTTCATTAGGATTGTAATTCTATCTAATTCTAATGTAAAAATCTTAACTAATCTAATACTCAGACCTAATTCTATTGTAACCTAATGTAACCTGTATCCCAGCAGGTGTCAGGTTCAACTGTTGAGTGCCATGGAAAAGTAGATTTTCTGTTATTATAACTTTTAACTGATTTATAAAACATGATATTTTCTATTCTAATCTGATGCAGCATTTTATGATGTGAACTGAGACACTTTCAGACAGTGTAGGAGTAATACTGAATGGGGTCCTCAGTTGAAAGAGAATATATGCTTGCTCATTTGCTCATTTTAAGATTTGTGCTTCATTCACAAAACATATGAATATTACAATCTTTTTAAATAATAAAATATATAATTAGTGCTTGTACTTACCACAGTTGCTCTCTCCATCACCAAGATAACGACGGATCAGATTCTCTGTCCAGAAGGGGTCACAGGTGCACTCCTTGTTGAGTGGATCACACTGACCACGGCCCGAACAGCGCAGCAAACACACTGAAGGGACATGGGACAAAAAAAAAAAAAAACAGACGAGAGAGAGATGTCAGAAAAAAAATCTGAACTCAAGCTGTTTGTGCTGAAGAGATAAAAGTGGAAGTAAAAATGTTCAAGAAATATTTCAGATGCTTAAGACTGTAAAGTAATGTGTCATTTCATTTTTTTGGTGTTTTGTCCTTTAATATCTAAAATGTATTTGATTTGCACTTTTTCATAAAATAGGGGACAATAGATTTCTGTGTTGTATATCTGTATTTTTGTTATTTGGATCTGTATCGTTTTTTTCTATTACAACCAGGTCACAAAAAGGAAAACAATGTTATGATGAAGGATCTGCACAGTAACGTTAGCATTCAAAGATAAACATGCATTTTATGTTAGAAAGTAGATTTTTCCTAATTTCTGGTTATTGTGACATGAGAAGCAAATTTAGTTTTAGCTGTAGCCCCTAATTCAAAATGTAATCTCTTTACAAATGAATTAAAGGTATCAGTCATTAAATAAATTGACATATTTGCTAAAGTATTAAAAACTATAAGAAATAAACTATAATAAAGTTTATTTTTTGTTATTTTTAGTCCAGTAAGCCAGTAAGAGAACTTTGAATTTAAAAAGTATTATCGACAGAAACTTAAAGTACCTAAAATAGATAAATGAATTATCAAATACACACAGAGACTGTCTGGAGACTTTACTTTAGCACAATTCAACCTGTAGACAAAAAAATTCAAGCGAGGATGAAGAGTAAAAAATGAAGAAGAAGCAGGACTGAATTTGCTCTGTGTGTCAGTGTAAACCTGGTCCGGAAAGAATCTGGACTGGACCTGGTCTCTGCAGTAGTAGTTACTCACAGACGGTGTCGACTCTCAGGACTCTGAACAGCAGATAGTCGCTCTTCTCTCTGAGCAGCTGGTTCCTCAGCAGACCGACCAACCTGGAGCCTGAGAGCGGCCCAGAGGGGCCCCACACCGAGAACCGCAACACGGTGCTGCACAAAACACACAGACACGTGACTTCACTTCTGTCAGCTTCTTGAAACATTGAAACATTTCTTGAACAAGATGATGATATTATATTTATGATATATATCATGTATTATACATATAATATACAGAATATATATACTACAGTATTTATTTTATATATATCAAATATTATATATTATATAGATATACATATATCATGTATATTATATATATTTATATATCATGTATGAGGAAACTGACCTCTGCTTTTCTTTGGGTGAAGAAATGTTTTTACCACAAGAGCAATCTGGCTTTTTACTCATTGAACCAGTCAGTCCTTCAGTAAACCAGTCAGTAAACCAGTCAGTCCTTCAGTAAACCAGTAAACCAGTCAGTAAACCAGTCGTTCAGTACCTGAGGTGTGAGTGTCCCTGCAGGGCTCGGACCTGGATGTCGCTGTCGAGGACGTGCAGCAGAGCGGCGAGTTGTCGGACCACCGTGTCCCTCTGAGCCAAACTGACCTGAGACACCGACACCAGCATCTCCAGCTCCACCTCCTCCCCACCCCCAGGCTCTACGGAGACACAGAAGGGACAAACCTCACTGCCCTGGAGACACTGTCTCCCTCTGTCACCACAGTATGTTCCCCCCAGCCCACAGTCTGTCCTCCTGCTCTACCTGGTCGGACCTCCACGGTGGCCGTGGCACTGTTGGAGCGCCCCTGGGCGTCAGTCACCCTCAGCTGGAACAGGTAGGTGCCCTCAACAAGGTTGGCAAGGTACAGAGACGCCTGGGTCTCTGAGCCATACAGCACATCCTGCAGATTGTTGCCATAGTTACTAATGATTTTTTAAGGCCCATTATTCCAAGATAAAGATGGAAAGATTTGTTTATTTCCAGATAATGAGAATAAATAAACAAGTTCCACAACACACAGTTCATCTCAAAGAAATTAGTAAATTTAGATGTAATATGAAGAAAATGTTTAAAAATAATATACACATTTATACATTAATCAGTAATCTACTCTAATATAATTCTCATGTAACTGAATGTAATCTAGTATAACCTAATCTGTCAGATTTCCTGTCTCAGTGGACCGACCCCAGCAGCAGGACTCTGGCTGTCTCTGACCCACAGGTAGTGGACTTCAGTCTGGTCTCCGTCGGTGACGGAGCCTCGGAGGACCAGGGAGTTGTTGGGCAGCGTCAGAGTGTGACTGCCGCTGGCATGAGCGACCGGAGGAAGACTTCTGGCTGCAGGATGAAGGACGACAGAAAAATTATGGATGGATTCTTTACAGTTGTAAATATAGATTATTTTCATTATTGATCAATAGTTTATCAAACGACAGAAAACAGTATAAGATCATCACAGTCAACCCGCCCACCTCCCTGGACCCTGACAGTCAGTGAGGCGCTGTCTGTTGCCCCCTCCTGGTCAGAGACCGTCAGTCTGAAGGTGTAGCGCCCCACCCGCAGACCTGATGCTGTAGCTACAGCCTGGTCCCCGTCCTCCAGCTTTAACCCAGGAGGACCACTGGAACAACATGAGAGAATACCACAGGTGAGTCTTCATCACATCACTTACACAAACATGTCAGAAACACACTGTATGTGTGTGTGTGTGTGTGTGTGTGTGTGTGTGTGTGTGTATCCCACCTGATGGCGTCCCAGTGGAAGCTTATGATGCCGCGGTCGTCGGTGCTTCCACTGCCATTGAGCAACAAGCTGCTGACCGGCAGAGACAACTTCCTGTCGGGACCCACGACAGCCACTGGGCCACGGTTTGACCCCCTGACCTCTGTTACTAAATAAAGGAACAGGGAAAGAAGTCGTGGTTTGGTACATTCAAAATGTTCTACTGCTTTTACTTTGAATTTGTTTATTAAACAGAGACAAACGTGGTTAATTAATTAATGACAGAAACAATACAACAGAAGTAATGTTCTGTACACGAGACACATAGATGAAAGTGCTGTAGTTAGCAGTCTGTGTACTTTCAGGCAGTTCGTTTTAAACCAAAAACCCAAAAACCCACAAACCCATGGTATTCCTGTTTCCTTTTTTTAAACCAGGGAAATAAACAAATATAAACAAACTGTCTGTCTGTGCTTGCAAAATTTTAGACTGTTTATAGAACGATCACGCTATCCTCATAGCTTTTATTTTGAAATATTTACCATTACTTCCATGCCACCTGACTACCTTTCATCATTCTTCAATTCAACAAGGAAAAATGAAAAAAGGGAATTTCCAAACACCAAATTGAATCATTTTCCAATTGGATGTTCTTGTTTTTCATTTTTTAATTCCTTGGTTTTTGCTTTAAAACTAAAACGGACTGCAGCCCCCATCCATGGTCAGGCTTTTAAATTCAGAGTTAAACCTCACAGATTTATAAAACTTTGAATGAGCTGCAGCCAAATGTACAGACGCTTCGTTTCAGTGTTTCACCTGTTGATGTATTTATAGATTTACCAGACGCAGCAGCAGCTGTGGCAGAGGCTGTGGTCCTGGTTGGAGGGTTGGTGCTGAGAGTCGAGGTGGTGGTGGTGGTGGTCGGGTCAGAGGTCACGGCTCTGGCTGGGGGGTGGGTGGTGGTTGGTGGAGCTCTGGCTGCTGTGTGGAGCAGCTTTACCATAACTGTGGAGCATCAAGAATATTATTGTGGTAAACAACAGGAATCTACGGAAGCCCTGAAGGCAAATGGAAAAAAAAACAATATTCTTTTTACAAAGGGTTCAGGAAAGTCTGGTACTTCACTGGGTCCACAACTTTCCTGTTTCCGTCTGTTTTTGTAGTAAAAAGAAAATTTTGTTCGCCTTCACGGCTTCTGTACAAACTGGTTGTTTAATTTGAACCTTTATTACTTAGAAGATGTATTCTATATTTTCAAGGGGTTTTACATTAGAAACAACATGGCACAACTCAAGAAAATACAAAGCAATCCATATTAACAGGATTTAAAAAGAGTCAAATGAAATATGAGGGAATAGAATTAGCTAAATTTTAATCAAACTCATTAAAGAGAAAAATAAAAAGGATTATTTGGGGGAAAACTCCTGTTTCCAGACACTGAGTGTCAGACCTGAGACTAAAATTTAAATGAATCTGCGCTGCTGTGAGTTCAACATGATGACTAAGTGTGAGTGGTGACTGTGGCAGAGATGTGATGTGATCACTTATGGCAGATCTAGGTTCAGTCTCCTGTAAGACAGTATTATAGACTTACACACAGTTAGCAGTTTATTAGGAACCCTAACCCTAAAACTAATACAGTGCAGTAATAACACAGCACCTGTAATCAATCCTCCTTAGTGAAGGTTAGAGGGTTCAGTTTGTGCTGTTGTTTCTATTATTGAATGTCCATTTAAATCGCCCCTCAGTTCAACAGCAGCACAAACTGAACATTACAACATTATTACAGGACTGTAGTGTCAGACTGACTTATTTTAACTAGGCTGAGCTAATAATCTGGAAACTGTGTAGTTAACACACAGTGAATAATCAGGTCAGAAACCAACTAACCCATGTTCAAAATATTCCACATTTAGGGACTTTAACATCAACAGATCATTGTGATTAGTGAAACTGGTCTGGTGTGTGTGTGTGTGTGTGTGTGTGTGTGTGTGTGTGTGTGTGTGTGTGTGTGTGTGTTCAGTACCAGTTGTTGGTTCAGGAGAAACTGAAGCGTCAGGTTTAACTGTTGGCACCATCTGTTCTACAGGGTTTCCAGGGGACATCATCAGAGATCGATCTGCAGGTGAATTATTATCTATTAACTAGAATCAGACTTCAGACCAAATCTTTCTGGAGGAATTTCAGCTTTAAAAAACAATAAATACTTATGTTATATAATTTGTTTTGTCTGCATTTGTGAATACCTTTAAAGCCACAATGTGTACAAGTTTTATATCATTACAAAACGTGGTCGTTAAATATGACATCATACTGTCAGGTGTACCTGGTTGTGTGGTCGTGCTGCTGGGCCAATGGGGTGTGGTTGGACTGGGAGCTGAAGTCCTTATATGATCTTGTTGAGTGGAGTCAGTGGTTGATGGTGTCAGTGATGTAGAAACAGTGCTGCCCTGTGTTTTGGTCTGAAAATATGAAACAAAATGAAACATTAAAAATCACTCACAGTGAGACATCAAGTTAGTGTAAATATTAACCACTATAATGACTGGAAACTTCTGGATCATTCACCAGTCACTCCAGCGGGGGAGCTTGTGTGCGTGAGAGGAGCCTCTGTCATTAAGCTGATTCATTTCATCACTCACTATTTTCTCTGCAGCAGCAGGATCAGTCGTCCTGGTTCTGTCCTCGTCTCCCTGGCTGATGTTCCCCCCAGAAGAGACTCTAATGTGGGCCGTACTGCTCTCTGTCACCCCCCTTTCTGGACCTTCCTCTGCCTCTGATTGGTTGAAACCGTCTCTTCCCTTCAAAGACAGCTGATCGGTCATCATTTCTGCCTCTGAACCACCAGCTCTCCTCTCCTCCTGGCTCCCCTCTGAATACTCCACATCCAGCATCCGAGGGTCTGGGAAGTCCTGCTGGGGCCCGTCAAAGAGGGCAAGATCCTTCAGCGCTTTTAGGTCCCCGGGGGCCTCAGAGGACCGTGACAAGGGCCTCCAGCGGCCTCCGTATGGCTCTCCTCTCACCAGTGACTGAAGCACCAGTGTCTGCGGGGACGCCTTCCGCAGGAAGGCCAAGAACGAGTCAGCCCCGGGTCTTTCTCTGGGCTGGCAGTTCTCCCTCTGCTGGCAGCTCAGGATGTAGCAACGGCCCTCAAAGAGCCAGGCCAGGTCGTAGCCTGGCAGGTCGCAGCACGCCGCCATGCACTGCGGCAACGACGACACACCGGGTATCCGCATGATACGGCTGCTCTCCACCGCCGGAGACACCACCGCCTGAGAGAAGGTCGCCCCCTGCCAGCACTGAGACGCCACTACAGCTGCAACAGAAAACGGTTGTTCTGGTTATTTTGTGATGAAGCACAGCGCCACCTGGTGGTGGAGCTCTGAGGTTTTTTTTTGTGTGTGAGTTTTTCCTTCTGAATCAAAGGTCCACTGATTGAATGTTGTACAGACTGTTAAACTCATTTAGTGTGTTTCCATTTATTTTATTTTTATTTTGTAAATAGACAAACAATTATCAGGAGAGTTGCTGATATTATTCTGTGGATCAGCCATCTGATCCGTCAACTAAGTTCTTATGTAAATAACAATCTTGTTTACTTTTAAGTTGCTTTTAAAAATAATTTTAATAATATCTAAACCAAATAATAATAATAATAATGATACTTCTCAGTATTGATGATTTGCTGCTTTTTTGTGATAATAAAATGTGATAATAAATCTTTATGTTTGGACTGTTGAGCAATATGATGACATTATTTTGGGTTTTAGAAAAATGGGAGGGCATTTCACTATTTTCTAAAATGTTATAAACCAAACGATTGACCCAAAGATTCATCTGATTAATCAACAATAACAATTTTCTTTTTAATTTTCATGCTAAATTGAGATTGTTTTGTTTGAGATAGTTACAGCTGTGTTCAAGAGAAGTTTGTTCTTAAATATATGTTGCATGTAATGACAGGTCACATTTTTTATTATTCATGCTCAACAAGAATTTTGTCAACTCTAAACTTCCAAACTGCTACAGCTGAGCTGCCTGCTCATTTACAGCAGACAGATTGTTTACATCTGCATCTCTTTCTTTAAGAAGTCACCATGTTTAAAAGCCTGTTTCAGCTGACAGTGGTAGTCACCATAGTAGGAAGCAATTCTTTTTGAATTTACGTTAAGATTAAAAAACGTCTTCTTAAAGTTGCATGAATGAAAACAGCATCAACACAAAAATAAAACATGTTTGTACCTTCCACACTGTGCAGCAGCAGCAGAAATGTTTTCTCCCACATGGTCCCTCAGTCTGAGTCTGCAGCCTGAAACAAGACTATAGACTAAATGGCAAATTAATTAATCAAAAATAAATAAACAGATTAATAAATAATGAAAATCCTCATTAGTTGTAACCCTACAGTAAACATGGATATTTAGCTTGTTTATTTCTCATCTGAAAATGTAATTTCACATATATGATGTAAACTAAATTTAACTGGCACATCTTTGTGTCAGGTTAATTCACTCTTTACACACAGTTCAAATGTTCTATGTGTTTTAATCTGAGTAAACAGCCCTGACTGCGTAAACTCATTATTCTCTTGTTGTTATGTTATTCTACAGTGGGAGATATTTTTTTTTATCATAGATCCTGTGTTCTGGCTCCTGGATAGTTTCAGCACCACGCTGCCGGACAGCGCCACTGGGAGCCCCGCCCGGCAGCAAGAAACACGCTGCTCGGTTTCTGAAAATAAACATCCCTTCATCCCTATGACAACGTTTTAATGTTATAATAACTGCTATATAACACAGAGTTTAACTTGGTCTTCTTCTTTTTTTTTTACACGAAAATGCGGCATTACCTTCGTTACAGCTTGTGTGCATCTGCCCAAATGATGCGCAGGCTGCTGTCTCCACAAAGCCGTCACTGCGAACTCTGTTCAAAATTGTAGTAATTAAAATTTTTCCTTGCTTATAGATACAGATATGTAATTGATAGCATATTAATCAAAAGAGTTTCTGTGTCTGTATATACCACTTTCAAATGCGGCATAGAGTCATTACACTAAATAACACGTCCTCGACTGGAACTTTCTACTTTTTGAGTAGGTCTTCACAGGATCTCCATTGGACTGCCCTCCGATAAACATTAGCACTGTGAGCTGGTTCTGAGCTTTATTGGGATTTTATTGGAATCATGTCAAGACAGTGAAACAAATGCAAATACGCCCCTAGAAAAGTGGCAACTTGTGATGGAGAACCTCTGGTAAAAAAAAAACAAACAAAACAAAACTCCTCTGATTTCCGCATCTGTACTTTTCAGGAAAAGGAAAATGACTGGATTTGTAAACGGAGTTCGGCGTGACTGGGGTAGGCTAACAGCGCGCCACCATGACAATGTCTGCTAATGTCTGCCATCAAATACCGACGTGTTCTCTCTTTTCTTCCATTTTTGGGACAAAGGCGACAACAAGACAGTAATTAACCGTAATTAAATCACCCCCCGTGGTACCGGTGTCCGTCTGAACAAACACCTGAACGTAAATGTTAAATTCAACCCACCTGATTGAGGTCGCCTGTTCCAGTTCCCCCAGCGTTCCTCCTTACTGGTTCTCCAGAGCGAAACCAGTCAGTGCTACTGGTCACATACTGGAGTCTGATTGGGTGGGGTTTAATTGGTTTCACGATGATGCTGAAATTGTGCCGAGAAAACACGACTAGTGTCGACTCAGCGAAAGTTAAAAGGCTAACATCCGGTCACATCTTCCAAAATAAAACGTAACAAAAAAATACTTTGAGGACTGACGATGAATAACAAAATGAAAGGCTTCTTTCAGCAGTATGTCAAAGGGAATTCATGAATTCCAGTACAGACATTGAAGTTGACTGCACAATAGTGTCATGTTTTGAAAAAGACAGACAGCCTTTAATTCTACACAGAAAACCGAGTTATTTAATTTAATTTTCTATTTTTTTATATTTCTGAGCCAAATGGTCAATATGTGTCTTAAATGACAGTCTGATGTCCAGTCAGTAAATATTAATGTGACTCAGCCAGAGTCATGTGGACCATTTTAGGTTTTAATGGTCGGAGTCACAGTTGGAGGTGGAGAAAACTATGTACTTGGACTTTTCTGCATTTAAAACAAGTCTGAGATTATAACTGAAGAATGATGTTATTCATGTACAGTGTAAATAGAAGGGCACCAAGGGTGAATCTATGTGGTTGTGAAGTGCAAATCAAAACGACAAATAGGAAAACACAACAACAAATCACTTCCTATTTGTTGTTGTGATTTGCACTTCAGGCCACTGTATGATCCCTGTGGTGCTCCTTTTCTGATGGTAACTGGGCTTGACTTAGCACCAACAGTCTGAGTTCTCTCTGTGAGGTAAGAATAGACTAGACTACGGACTGGAGTCAGATTCACATTTTAGTTATGGACAGAGGAAACTTATTTAAATATGGAAAAGAAAATGGCTATGTAAAAAGTAAAACAACACCATTTGAAACCATATGGAGAGAAGTGTTGCAATCTGTGAGCACATAAAACTGCTGTCATTTCACAGAACCAGTTAAAGAGGGAGGAAAGGTGGGGCAGGATATTCTGAGTCGTAGTACTGGTCCATGTTTTTAAGTCTCAGTTAGCTGAAGGATGTTTTTCATGAAGATGAACTGGATATGAAGCTGTTAGATCTTTGTTCATTTATATTTTAATGAACATTAAGCAAGCAAACAATACATCAAGACACAATGGTGAGGTTGTTTGATAAATTTTTTCATCTTGTTGCTTCTTTTTTAGCCTCAGGTGCTTTAACTTTGCACTTTCCTATTGAGATTAATCAGTACATCAGTTTACATTTAGTAATACTTGTATTGTCTTGTTTCCGGCTCAGATTCCATTAATTCAGAGAAGATGCTGGGAATCGATGCAGAGGATGAGGATGATGAAAATTAAATCATTAATTTACTGAGTCTGTTTGTGCAGTTATAATAATGAATTATAAAATAATAAATAAACCAATAAATAAAACACTTTCTATCAAACAAAGACAACAAAGCATTTCAGACTCAGTCTTTTATTTTTGTGTTTTCTTAAAAAAAAACAAAAAAAACATTTACAACTGAAATTACAGCCATATATAAATTACAACAGCAAACACAATCATCTATATTAAATACACTCCTCCGCTCTGCGCTGACTGTAACCACTCAACTAATAAAACAACAAAGTGAGGTCAAACTCCCGTAATTTGAGCTCTGAACAAACTGTAGTCTGGTGCATTAAAATATACAGTGTGATGTTTTCTCTCTGTGATGCTGAGGGGAAAAGACGGCTTCATTAGTCTGTTTGATCTGCAGCTCTTCTTCCCTCCTCAGCAGACTGAAACTCTCACCTTGAAATAAAACTGGAAACATCCATATTTTCATGTAAAATGAGTTTGCAGGTAGATTTTATTTCTTTCGTTTTTGCTCCAGGGCACTTCTACTGCAGCAGGGATCGAACCTGCGACAATTCAGTTTGCACACAGATCATAATCTTATTATGGTTTAAATCACTGAACCATGTGATATACAGAATAAAATCTGTTCAAATCAGGAGTAAATTTTAACTGATCAATTGCAGAGGTGATGTCGATCAATGATTTCTCTCATCTGTGCAGTTCGCTCAGATAACCTGATAATAATCCTCATCTGACTCTCTGGTGGCTGAATGTCTCACTGATGTAAAATGTACTGTGGGTGTGGTCACTACATTGTGTTGAGACAGAACTCAAAGCAAATTTCAGACATTTTTGGTTTGCATACAAAATAAATGGAAAAATGCAAATATCCAAAAGCAAATGCAAATTAATTTAGAGTTCGATTTGAGGTGACGATGTGTCCATGTGGACAGGGACTAGAGCAAAAAAAAAAAAAAAATTGTGGAAAACACCAGAACGAACCGGAGTCTCTGGTGGGTTCTGAGATCAGTCCGAGTCCGAGCTGAATGCCATCAGTAAATGATGGTGATTAAACAGAGTTAACACTCCAGTTGTCACTGTCAAAAGCCAAAAATTTGATTCAAATTCTGTCTTAGCACAACTACGACACTATTTTTTATCATCTTTAACACAATCTTTTTATTTTCACCAACGTAAGTTCTGTAAATTTAATTTAATTTGCTGTTTTTTTTTCAGAAATCTTGTATCCATTTCACTCTTCGAGTCATGTGAAGAACCACACAGAATTATTACTCATGTAAACCGTTATTGCTTTTGTGTTTTTTAATTTATTTTATTTCTATTGATTTCTTCACATTTATTTTGACATTGACGCTTTAAAAAAAGATTTTGTCTTTCGACTCTTATCAGGTTTCTGTTACCACACCTGTCAGACACAGATGTTCAGCCTGATGTGAAGATACTCTCTCAGCTTTTTCTTTGCTGGTCAGTTCACCAGTTTCAGAAACATTAATATTGTCATTTTGTTGTGTGACACATTGTAGATATTGTATCTAAAAGGATGAAATTATTCCCTCCATATTGTTAGTTATGATACGACTTCAGAGTTCAGAGGTCGCCAAGAGTCAACAGCCTATAACTGCATGTGTCAGTTCACCAAACTCCACATGAAAAAGTGAATTCAGAAATAAATAAAATGCAGATGTAAACGTGCGAGTTCACATCCAAGCAGCCTCAACTGTGATACCAGCTGCTGCCGATGTGCCCTGGAGCAAATGGTTAGTGGAGCTGCTGCTGGGCTGCACGGGTCAGCTGACACACTGGATGTCTCCTGGTCGGTCAGACAGACAGACAGACAGACAGACAGACAGAGACAGACAGAGAGACAGACAGACAGACAGAAACGAGTGGCTTTCTGCTGAGCGTCTGGTTTGAGATGATGACACAACAAAAATCAGTGTTTAGGGGAATAAACATGACTCAGGTCTTCATGTTCACGACGTTAAATGTGTATTTGTTCATTCACTATTAAAACTATTCAGACTCAGGAAAACAGTTGTCAGTCAGAACAGCAACAGAAAAATGTGAGAGCAGCAGACAGAGATCCAGAGTTCTGGATCTGATGAAACTGTCTGGCCTGTAAAAATGATGCGAAAGAAATATTCAGGATGTTTAGATGTCCTTTCAGTTCTGACCTCACCGACCTTTGTCGCTCTGTGAAGGTGAACGTATTATCTAACTGAATTTAAGTGAATCTTTTCGAGAGCTACAGTTCTGGATTATCCTGAACAGTTTCCTGTTTGTTTGTTTTTTTTTTCCTGATTTGAGGAATGAGAGGCAGAGCCTTTCCAGTTCCAACGTGACTTTAACACTGTCCAACAAGTCAGTGTTTTATATGAAAACTTTGCTCTTCAGAAGTTTGAGTGACCTTCCTGACCTTAATCCCTTTTAAAAACCTAACCACACTGTCATCATACTGGCAACCAGACAAACACACAGACAAAGAGATGATAACATCTTTTTCTTGATCAGGTAAATCTGACATCCTGTAACTCTGCAATTAAAACTTTCCCTCCATCAGTCCTCAGAAGATTCTCAGCCAGTACTAACCACAAGGAAAAAACTAAGTTCACACCGACACAGCCGATTCCTCTGGACATGCACAAACCCGAATTTCTAAACATTTTCTTGCCTGCAGAAGATGCACGACGGCACGTTACAGACTGATGCATAGATTGCTGCGGAGCACGTTCCACCCTGTCTGCTGCTGCATCAACTTTCAGGATCTTTAATGGAGACAAAGAGCGCCTGGTTGCACACCAACAAGGCAAACAGAGGTGCAGAGGACAGGAAGGAGTGTGACACTCTGACGTCCACCAGGAGGAAGCAGAGAGGTGAAGAATACAAGCAGGTGAAGGCAGCAGGGATCCTGGGTTTGCCGTTTCCCCATCAAAGGGCTGAACGTTTTGTTCCTGGGGTGGATCAGCATTCGAGAGGCGGGTGGAAGCTTCGTCTGCAGTCGATGGCTTTGGGGCTGGGAGGCAGAAGTCGCTTCTTTCGGAGCTCCTCGCGACCCAGAGTGCTGCTGAGCCGAGAGTACGCCGCCTTGTACTTCTTATCAAACGCAGCTGCAGAGAGAGAGAGAGAGAGACAGAGAGAGAGACAGAGAGAGAGAGAGAGAGAGAGAGAGAGAGAGAGAGACAGAGAGAGAGACACAGAGACAGACAGAGAGAGAGAGACAGAGAGAGAGACAGAGAGAGAGACACAGAGACAGACAGAGAGAGAGACAGAGAGAGAGACACAGAGACAGACAGAGAGAGAGACAGACAGAGAGAGAGACAGAGAGAGACAGAGAGAGAGAGAGAGAGACACAGAGAGAGAGAGAGAGAGACAGAGAGAGAGACACAGAGACAGACAGAGAGAGAGACAGAGAGAGAGACAGAGACAGACAGAGAGAGAGACAGAGAGAGACAGAGAGAGAGACACAGAGACAGACAGAGAGAGAGACAGAGAGAGACAGAGAGAGAGACACAGAGACAGACAGACAGAGAGAGAGACAGAGAGAGAGAGAGAGAGACAGAGAGAGAGACAGAGAGAGAGAGACAGAGAGAGAGACAGATAGAGAGACAGAGAGAGACAGAGAGAGAGAGAGAGAGAGACACAGAGACAGACAGATAGAGAGAGAGAGAGAGAGACAGAGAGAGAGACAGAGAGAGAGACAGATAGAGAGAGAGGGATTATTATCAAGTTCATCTTTGTCTCTACATACTGCATGTTTCTGTTGTTGTGGTATCAGTTGTGTCAATCACACAGCAACCACCACAGCCCAGTGTTTCAGTCAATGCTCCCTTTACATGAGCACTTGAACTTCTAGAGAAAAACTGCACCTTCAGTGGTGACAGTGTGAACGGAGATTCTGGTATTTATTCAACAAAATCTGCTACCTGAGATTTAAAAAAAAATAAACCGCAGAGAGTAACAACACAGGGGAAACATATATAATAATAATAATAATACATTTTATTTAAAGGCGCCTTTCTTGGCATAGGGCTGCAACTAAAGATTATTTTCATTGCTTTAATCTGCAGATAATTTTCTCAATTACATGATTTGTTGTTTTGTATATAAACTGTTAAAAAATAGTGAAAAATTATTATTTCTCACATCCTAAGGTGACAATGTAAAAAGTCTTGTTTTGTTCAACCAACAGTCTGAACCTAGAAACATAAAGTTTATGATCATGTATGACAAAGAACGGAATCACATCTTCACATTTAAGAAACTGGAACCAGAAAATGTTACAGCTCCTCCAGTGTAAAGGTCTCTGTCCATGTGTAGTGTGATTATAGATCAGGTCTAGCTTCTATATTAATACTGTGAAAGTATCGAGGCCTCAGTCCACAGAGAAATGCACACAGCCTGTATTCAGAAACTGAGCCTTAAAACCAGCCGTCAGGACTTCTGGAACTTTGTGATGTCACAACAAAGCAGTCACCAAGCCCCGCCCACCTGGACCCAACATCCAAACCTTGCAGGATTTGGTTTATCACATTGCTACTGGAACAAAGGCCTGTCATTAAACCGTGTTAACACCACGACAGAAATGCCAATATTGATTAATGCTAATATAACTGGATTAACTGTTCAGCTGCAGCTTCCACTTTGGCTGGGTGGAAAAATGAATGAATATGATAATGAATTAATAATTAAAGTGGAAAACTTTGTTCAGTTTGGCAGAATAGGATAATATGTTTTGAGATGTGTGCCCAGTAACTGATGAAGATGATGGTGAGAGATGAACCCAGTCTCCATTATAAAAAGTCTGATGCAGTACCATGTGATTTATCTGTTTATCTGTTTAGACAGAAACTGATTCTGTTCTGTGGTATGATCCATATTACCTGAGCAGGTGTGGTTTAAACCTGTCCGCTGTGATCACTGTGGCGTCATTACCCTTAAACTACCCAGAAACCTTCAGTCCGTTTTCTACCTTATCACATTTCACCACATAGATCTGTTGTAGTCAGTCTTACCAACGTGGTCTTTGCCCATAGCTGCCAGAGTGAGGAAGAGGAACTCTCTGTACAAACTCCTGTCAGACAGAAAACAAACACAAAGTTCACTCTGATTCACAGACAAGCCACACACAGCTACAGTCGCTTACAGTTTGTAATACTGTCTTTAAATTCTGACACTAAGAATCCTCTCTGTCAACATCTGTGAGCTCACCTCTGTATTCTGGGCGACCCTGGCTGTTTGGCCAGCGTATCCAAGAAGAGCGTGACGGCTTTGTGCACCTCATTCATGCCGACCCAGCGCAGCACCTCCTCCAGGAAGGACAGGGTGAATGGGTGGTTGTGTCTCCTCCAGCTGTAGCCTCTCATCGGGATGCCACCTGGAGGACGGAGCAGCAACAGAGGACAGAAATCAGACTGATATAATTGACATTCAGCGATTCAGCAGTGTTAGCGATGTTAGCGCTGCTGATCCTGACAGCACCTGAATTTGAACAAATTAAAAAAAGCAAATCAGAATCAGACATATCAGAATCAGTTTCAGTTCATCAGTTACAGTACAGTCTCTGTGTCAGTGCGTGTAAGCTGCGTCTTTCTCTTACTGTGGATCCTCCAGAGGATGTAGAGGGGGGGCCACTGGTCTGTGTCGGGAGTCAGGGTGTCCCAGAGGAGCCTCACCCTCACTGCTGAGCTCTCCGACTGGGAAACACAACACATATGATTAGAGAAAGAGAAGCCGTAGGATCAGTGTGTCAGTTGTCTTTCATTTCACTCTGCCTTAACTTTAAAGAGTTGTCATATCTGGATATTATTCTACTGAATTATCAAACGGACATTTAATTAATGTGGATATTCAGCTTTTTATATTTATTGCAAATGTTCAGTGAAATGATCTCCACTTTTCAGTAAAGCTCCGTCTCCAGATTCTGGATCTTCGTGTTATATAATGATGTGTTTCTGTGCAGCAGCCACCTCACTGGTTTACACAGACATTACTAAGATCCTTTCAAACTGCTGTTCAACCTGATCAGCCACTGATCTTAAAATGTGACAGATTTTTGCAGAAGCTGAACCACACAGTCTTCAAAAAGAAATCAATAAGGAGTATTGATAACCTAGTCGTAGCCAGTATTGTAGAGAGTCCAGGACTCGTGACTCGGCTTGGACTTGAGCACTGATGACTTGGACTAGGGTTCAGATAATGGGGACTTAACTCTGACAGGTAATGAGACGATAACCAGTCCGACCTCTCAGAACAATAAACAACACAAACTGTCCAGAAATCTGGATAAATATTTAAGGTCTGTGATCGAACTCAAAATAAAGTTTTCTCCCTTCATCTTGTGACACTGTGTACTATAATGAATTCTACTTTATACAACTAAAGACTGTAGCGTCGGACTGCTTGTTACCTGTGTGAACTGGCTGACCAGTGATGAGGCTCTGACCAGCTGGAGCAGGTTACTGGGCAGACCGAGACGCTGGAAGTACCAGACCAGATTCCAGAAGATGATGGAGTGGCTGTCCAGGAACTGAGGCTGAGCCAGGACTGCCTCGCCCTCGTTCTCCAGCAGACTCTCCAGCTCCTTCCTCAGAACCAGAGGACTAAGGTAAGCCACCGTCACCTGAGGAGCCCCACCCACTGACGAACCCTGAGGGGGGAGAGAGAGAGAGAGAGACCGTCGAGTGAGGCTGGATGGAGGGACGGGAAGAGGAGAAGAAAATGCAAACAAGACAACTTTCCAAATGTTACCGTGGTGGTTCTGCTGTTCTCTGAGTAGCTGCTGGTTTCAGAGCTGGAGTCCTCGCTCAGACCGTTACACTGGTGTCGCAGGGAGGCCTCCTGACCACTGGGGGGCCTCACCGCACTCTCCACTTCATCCTCTGCGTTCCAGTTGCTGTGCTCCGCACTGGGGACAGAGAGGAAGAGTTAACATCTTGTCCACGGATGAATGAGTGTTGTTATTAGATTTTCATCACTAACGTTTGTCCTGAGGATGGCGCCAAAGAGAAACACAAGACCAGGTGTCCGCCCACTGAACCCTCTTATGGACTCAGACTTGCAGACATACCTTGCTTTGTGGATTTGGATCTCGACTTTCCTAATTTTACTGGCTAGCCATTTATTCCGCTTGAAAGTTAGAATAATAAATTTGTGTTTCGTTTTATAGCTGCTCCTTCTGTGATGATCGGAGTCTTTCTGGGTCAGGCTGCGTCACACAACCCTGCAATACTGAGAGCGACCATTAGACCAAAATCACCTCACAGTCTGGTACTGGTTCTGGGGCTTGGTCTGTACGACTTTCAGCCAGAAGGACTGAGAGTCCAAGAGAGTGAACTTTCCAAATGTAAAACCTGAACCACTGACAGAGAAAGGTTCTGTACCTGCTGACAGGTCCGAGGTCACAGATCTCAGCGTTGAGGAAGGGGACGAAAGAGGCGGAGCAGAACGGACAGGACGAGTTCAGGTTGGAGTCGTCTGACGTCCAACCGGCCATGATCTCCTCATCATAAACCAGAGAGTTACAGCTGCGACACAGAGAGCAGCTGGACATCGACACCTGGACACACAGAGAGGGGAGGGAGGGGTCAGAGTGAACACAGCTGGAGGTCGACACCTGGACACAGATAATAATATTTACCTCCAGCCCGGCCCCCTCCTGATTGGCGTCCCAGGACCTGCGCAGAGGATACGCTGGACTGGGCGTGTCTGTCAAGTCCAGGTCACTTCCTACAGACAACGAACTCTGAGAAGAGAAAACATGGAGCCTGATCATTCAACAAATAACTGAACGTCACCACAGAAGAAAAGTACGGGACAAAAATGATCTGTTGAACATAAGAATCATGATTCTTATCTTCTCAGAGAGGAGTTGATGGTAAATGAGAGAACCAAACTTCAGAGTGAAGCTGATCTGGGTACAGACCTCTGAGGTAGCGCTGACCAGCCTGTCCTTGGCTTTCAGCAGTGTCTCTGCCACCTGAGCTTTCCTGGACTGTCTCTGCTCAGACACTCTTCGTCCAATCCCTCCTCCCCCTCCTCCACCCGGCCGTCGGTCGTCCACGCTGGCGGCTCGTCGCACAGACACTCGGTGTCTGGTTGGGGTGAGGAGCTGCTGGAGTTTCCCTGCCAGACCTCCTCGGTTCGGGGAAGATACATGGTTGTAGTTCTCATCTACAGCCTTGTTCCTGCCAGCTGAGTCACGTGCTGCCGCAGGTCTGGAGGTCAGGTAAGGAAACAGAGGTTAATTTAAAGGAATAATTGAATCGAGTGAATCCGGTACTGATGCGACTCTCCGTCCTAACCGACCTGCCATCTCTCTCCGCAGGCTGACAGCTGCAGTCCGGCTCAGAGTTGGCCGACTCGGCACACTCTTTGTAGAAGTTGGAGAGGCAGACCTGACTCCGCCGAACCAGAACAGCACCGGGTGGCGCCGGAGGAGGGGTGGAGGTGTCTCTTAGTCCCAGGGGAGGTTTATGGGAGATGGCGTCACCGCAGCCGTTGGTCCCAGTGGTATGGACCACGGTCTTCTTACAGAGTTTGACCTCTGAGGGACAGAAAGGAGACATTTTTATCTGCAGCTACTTGGTGGCGTTTGTGCAGCTGATGTTTTGATATGAGGCCATAAGATGTTTAAGGTTATAATGAATGTTGCACTTGGGGTTTGAGACTTGGAAAAGGTTGCTGTGTCGTTTAGGTATTGGGGTTAATAAAAATAACTTACTGTACTTTAACTTGAATCTTTTAAACACCTTGCAAATACAAATAATAGTAAGACAGACTCCTTCATTTGTTTCCAGGTCAAAGATTACACATTACACCTGAGCAAAATCCCAGAAAACAGCTCAGGATGAAAAAACCCAAGCAACAGCCATCACACATAAAAATATCGATAAATATTGATCAGTTATCAATAAAGATAACGTGGAGAAAAAAAGAGAAAAGGTTTATTTCTTACTGTCAGTTGTTTTCATGCTGTTTAGACTGTTGCTCTTCAACAGGGGGCCGGTCAGCGACTCATGACTGGAGCTTTCAGACAGACCGCTCCAACTGGACTGACGAATCAGAGTGGACTGGGGGCGGAGCCTCTGATCAGGGTCCACCATTGCGTCTTATAAATATGAAAAACAATAATCAGAATTATAATGTCATCCTTTTTAAACACTTCTGGATTTATTTGGTTAACAAAAAATCATTAATGCCGTGTACCATGAAAAAGTCACTCCTGCTGAACTCCATTATAAACTCACTGTTGCCATCTTAGCTTCAGAATTTGTTAAAAATTCATGGACAGATGTCACTGATGCTAAATTTAGCAAAAAATTATTCATTAAAATTTTTCTGACCTCCCTGTGACCCCACTGAGCCGCTCTTCTGACGCCTTTTGACTGGCTGTCTGAACTGGGCCACGGCCAACAGGACGTTCCTCAGCTTGGCCCAGCGAAGACGCCCACCCTGATTGGTGGAGGGCCACTTGCTCTCCAGCACTGCCTGAGGACAGAGGACATCTGATCAATTCACATTTCTCTCTTTATCACTGTGAACATGTATCATTGAACATTCTTGACTCAGCCAAGTTCTACGATTCACAATCATCTCAGAGTGTGAATGACTCCATAGAAGAGGGAGTGACCTGTTCACACTTCCTAGAAATGGGAACTAATTTTATTTTGGGTCGAAATGCCCTGAACGGTTCAAAGAGAGGTGTGTGAACTGGGACCTGCTCCATGTCGGTGAAGTGATGGGGTCAACTGTCAGAGTTAAAACGAACTCACAGACTCACATCAGTGCTATCGAGTCTCCAAACGACCGACTTTCAGATCATCAGAGGTTTGATTTGTTGACAGAAAATTAATCAGCAGCTACTATGACCACAGATTTAACTCTCTCTGTTTTATATCATGTAAACTGAATATGTGGGTCAGATTAAACATAAGGAGACGTCTCAGGGAAACTGTGAAAGACTTTCTGATTGATTAAAAAAAATAAACAACTAAAACAAGCCAAAAAACATCTGATTTTATACCGTGCATTCAAAGATGTGTGTGTGTGTGTATGTGTGTGTGTGTGTGTGTGTGTGTGTGGTGAGACCTTGTTGTAGTAGCCATAGGTGATGGTGTTTGGTGTGATTCCCGCCTTTTTCATCTCCAGCAGGACTCGAACAGCGAGGACCGGCTGACCGTACAGACCGCACAACTGCATCAGGATCCGGTAACACACCTGAAACAAACAAACACACACACACACACACACACACACACACACACACACACACACACACACACACACACACACACACACACACACACACACACACACTGTTACGGATCTACTTTTCCTCTGAGGTTGTTGGTTGTTGTCGATGTCGGCGATCCAGGCACAAGAGACAGCAAGTAATTTAATTTTATTTGTATTTTATTTAAATTGAATCTTTTCTGCTTTTTGTTTAACATAATTTTCTGTGTTTGGTCATTACACACAGAACTGTACAAATGTTTAATCAGGAGGCGTCTGATTGGTCCAGATTCATCCTGCAGCAGGACAACCAGTCCAAACACACACAGTCATAGAGAAGTGTCTTCAGAGACAAGAAGAACCAGGAGTCCTGCACAACCCACCTGACAAGAACCTGAAGAACCATGTGCAGGTGTACTGAGGAGAGCTGGTGCTTGTTTAAAGGTAAAGGGCGTCACAGCAAATTTACATACAGTCCTAAAATACAATCAAGATCACCATAGCAGTGATCTCCAACCCTGTCAGTCTCACCTCGTCCGGCAGCACCACCTTGCGGTTCTCCATGTGTTTGAGGACGTCGTATGCCGTGTGCAGGGCGCGGACCTTGGCACTCTCTGCCCGAACGAAGGTGGGCAGGTAGATGAACCAGAGGCCGTAACAGTGACCCAGCAGGCACTTAGACCACATGTCCGGGACTGCAGAGTATTTCTGAGCTCGCTTCTGGGCCAACTTGATCTCCTGGTGGGGAGAAATTTAAGACATCAGATTATCAGAATCAGAAATACTTTATTAATCCTCTGCGGGAAATTGTTAGATTAGACACTATAAACACTTGAGCTTTATCATACAAAGTCAAAATGTACAGGTTTTATCAGATATAATGTTGTGAAAAAATGCAGATGGGAGGAGGAGTCACTGTTTTATGTAAATACATCACAAAAATTGATCACAGGGGACGCTAGCTAGCAGCGACATGTCAAGATGTAGTCTTTTGGGCTAGGCTTGGAAAGAACATTTATAAAATACTTTTCCTCTCCTTTCTGGCTTCCCTGGTGTAAGAGTGTGTCTAAAATGCCCAAGTCCCTAAAAATAATAGTGTTGTGTTCTGAGTGAGACATAAAGCTGCCCAAACATGCCAAAGAATCAGAAGCCGAGGTCAGGCCCTGACGCCTCAGACTCACCCGAAGCAGATCTGCCTGGAAGAACAGAGGCAATGTCGCATGCCGACGCAATCACGGCCGCCTTAAAGCGGACTGATCAGTGTGTGCTAACCAAGATTGATTCTTCTGTGATAGCAGCTGCAGCTGTATTGCACAAAACAATAGACAACTTGTCGAATGACTTGAGGAGATTTGGAGTTCCGACAACGGAGAGATAACTGCAGGCTAATCGGCGTGGAGGAAGGATTTGGAAACATGCGACCGGAGAAAGCCATAGCCCAACTGGTGCAGGAGACACAGGGTCTAGACCCTGATGCTTGACCGGGCACATAGGAACCTACGGCCGAGACCAAAAGATGGGGAGACCCCGAGGCCAATAATCATTAAATTCCATTACTTTCAGGAGAAAGTGGATGTTCTCCAAAAGGCCATGGGCCCATCTTCCACAATGGCAAGCGTTTTCACATCTACCCAGAGTACTTGGCCTCGGTCAGGAAAAGGAGAGCAGCCTTCACCGAAGTCTGGGGATTACTTCGCCAATGTCCAGGTGTGAAATGTGGTCTCTTATATCCAGCTACACTTAAGATCACCACCTCAGCTGGTGAGCAAACATCTTTTGAGGACCCAACCAAGGCAAGGCATTATACTGAGGCCAATCTGCAACCGCGGTGGATGGAGGGAGAGTGAAAGTCAACAATAGGGGTAATAACAGGTACTGTTGATACTACATGCTAATCCTACAGCCCATGGCACAGGCTGGCCGAATACTTGACTGTTTAATACACTACAGGTGGGTGCGCTTTATGTATGGACTATGAACGAAACTGAGTGAGTTTGCAGCCATTTCGGAAAGATGGATATGACAACAAAGACAGTACTTTGTGGTTTGAAGAGCCACGATGGACAAACATGTAGCAAAATCACACTAGGACATGGTGGTTGATAAGTAAAGTAAAGTGCAGGGAACAAGACTTTAAGCGAACACTTTAACTTGACCTGGAATAAAATCTTTCTTTATGAAATCTACTTCATCCACAGTTACAATGCTACATTTTAAACCAAATGGCGACCTATTGTTGTTAAAGTTTTATTTTTCCCTGATTATTTATATCCCTCGACAAGGTTTGGAATAGGACCTGTGTTTTGTAATTGGATTAAAGTTTTATATTCAGCACCTATGGCCGCTGTTCGAACAAAGGTTTTTGTCTCTGAATATTTTATGCTACATAGAGGCACAAGGCAGGTTTGCTGTCTGTCACCCTTTTTGTTTGACATCGTAGTTTTTTTTTTTAACTATCATTGTAATCTTACTATTTATTGTATTTATTTACTGTTATGTATTTATATATCTATTTTTTGTATGTGTGTCTGGGGAGGCCGCCTGGATGGGGTTGGGGGCTTACAACTTTCGTCATGAATGCTTAACCACTTATATTGTTGTTAGTTTGAGACGTAAAACTGATTAAAAAAAATAAAAATACATTATACATTTTTTTTTCAACTGGACGTCCTGACATTTTTATGTGGGGTTGGTTTGGTTTCATTTTGTCATAAAATAACTCTCACATAAATATTCATAAAAGAAAAAATAAAACTGTAGATACAACAGGAAACATTTGTATAAGAAGCACAACAGAGACGAGACAAAACAAACCTGAAGCAGTACTGAAAGCAAACAAGACAATGTATAAAACTGAAGCGGGATAAAAGGATAAAAACACTACAGGTCAAAATAATGTATTTCCATAGTGTCCTGGCTGAATCATGGTTGAATCATGGTGACTGCTACACAACTGCTCAAAAGCTGTAACATGCAGATAAAGATTACATGCACTCAGACATATCTCCTCCATCCATGCATGTCTTAAACAGTTTTTACACCCATCTTTAGAAAAATGGCCTCCACCCACTGAAAGCATCTAAATCTATGGCGCTTTAGAAGCAACATATATTTAAAGTTTGAACTGAATTTTGAATAAACCTACTGTTGTATATTTATAAACATGAACATGCAGCTCGATATTGGATCCTTGTCAGATTTGTTTCACCATTTCAATAAGTTAAAATGTGTTGATTTTGTCATAATCAAAGATGTAACAAATCATGTCATTCTGTACACCTGTAAGCAGTTGTTTAAAAAGACCACAGTAACAGACAGAGACACCACGCACAGTCACTTCTTGGTTGTATCGGAGCCATAGATAACTTTTTCTTGCAATAGACAAACTTTTTTTTTCATCTTCTGTTTCAGGGATCTGAAACTATAACACAGTCTGTGGCTTTTAAATATTGGATGATCAGTGAAATATTGATAATGACTCATTAAAATGATATGATACAGTGAAGTTCAATGAGGTTCCTCCTCTTTTTCTTCATTCAGGGAAAAGTGGGTCAGACTTTTCTCTCCTGGTACCAGGTCTCGTTTTTCCTGCATCTAGAGTCCGTATACGTCACTGCATGGAGCATTAGGATGATTCCTCTGTATGGCGCTAAAAGCTAAAAGCTAAAAGCTAAAAGACTTGACTGACCACCATGACTCAATGAATGTAACTGACGGTTCAAACTCTGAGTGGATCAGGATCACACCCGATCCGCTCACTAAGGTCAGTATCAGCACTAGTACGGTGGGTTTTCTTAGACTTTGATCCTGAGGTCTGTACGCAGACACATGCATCAGCACACGCATCAGCACACGCTAAACTTCTACTGTGGAAGTCCTGAACACTTTTTCTGGACTCAATCCTGATCCCAGTCCTTGATGAGTGTCTGATTAGCTTTTATGTCCCACACAGTCTCTAGCAGGGCTGGGACGTGTTGAGTACTTTCAATGTGAGAAGTGATGAAAATAAAATGTCTGGTTCCAGCTTAAGGTGTGCATGTTTTTAAATGTTGTGTGTTGTTATACCTGTTTTGTGCGTCGGGGGGCGGGGCTGCTGGGGGCGCTGCCTTTAGCTGGGACACGGAGCTGGTCCTGTGGCTGGTCGAAGAGGTCTGGCTTTAGGGTGGGGAAGGTCTCGTAACTGGGCACATGAGAGGAAAAACAATATCCTGTTGGCCTGTCATACTAACACGAGAGAGGGGCGGAGTCAGGCAGAGTGAAGCTGTACCTGTAGAGGGCGGGACACTCTGACCCATCAGGTTCCTGTGGTTCCTCAGGAGGCATGATGAAGACCGTGTGTTCGCCACTGTGAGTTTCATCCAGATCAATAAGCCTCACCTCCTCCGGCTTCTCCACGTCAACCTGGTAACAGATGTTATTTTAGCACTGATCAGGCTAATACCCGATCCTCTCACTAAGGTCAGTATCAGCACTGATACAATGGATTTTTTTAGACTTTGATTATTATCAATCAATAATGACAGTCTTTTTTCTTGGACTTTCCTTGCCGTTTTTGTTAAAATTTAATTTTCTGTTCCATTGTTTCACTAAATACAAGTTCAAAATGTGGTTAATTTCCACAGGAAACATCCATTTGGCATCATGTTAAACTTAAACAGAGCTGCTATAATTTTGATAATCTACAAATGTGAAAATGAGTTTTAGTTGTTTTTGCTTCGCAGTTTAACAGATTGTGAAGACACTGCAGTAGAAGCAGTAGGTGCGTTCTGACCTTCTGGACGCACTCGTCGAAGAACTCGAGGCAGGCGTGACGGTCGCTGACGAAGGAACACTCCTCGATAAACTGTGTGAACATCTGAGTCCTCGTCAGCTGGCCATAAAACTTCTGCTGCGTCCGGTCCCGAGACTTCAGGAAACCTGCAGGAGGAGGAGGAGGAGGAGGAGGAAGAGGGAGTACATTCATTCATTCACACAGAGTCTGAATCACATCATTCATAATCTGCGAGGTTTGATTCAGGTTGACGATGGCTGTTCTACCTGCTGTAAAGAAACTGTAAAGACTGAGGCAGTAGACTCAGTGATGACAGGAATGTAATAAGAAAGACATCTGCTGATCTTCCCGCATGCTATTAAAGGTTTTCCCATGTGAGTCAATGCTGGTTAGTTCCTGATGTTTTGGTCCTGATCATGACATCTGAGGATACTCATCGTCCCCAAAGGCTGTGTCACCATCAGGTCACAATTTCCATTTGTACACAAGAAATATCCAAACAGAGAGATATTTACTGATGGAATTCATGTTTCCCAGAGGCAGAACCCTTTCTGAAAATCCTTTTCAAGCTCCACTAGGAACAAGGCTGTAAGAACAGATAAAACAGAACTATGGTTTTGTTCTGTCGAACACTTCAGTTCTGTGGGTTCTGCAGAATTCAGCCTCTAGAGGACGCTAGTGAGGCTTCAAATGTTAAAAGCATTTATTCAGTCTCTCTGTGGTTAATAACTCTGGGTAATTTGATTAAAATATTTACAGATCATAGTAACATCTGACTTTTGGTAAATATACAAAAAATGACTTTTTTAAATATCTGAGCTTTCAGAAAAATATAAAAAAGTATTTAAACAAAAGAAGCCAAACTTCTCAAATTTAAACTGTTGTCTAAACACAAGCACAAGCAAGAATCGAAAACTTAAAAAATTATGATTCAAGAATAAGAAAAAAAAGTTAAAGAAAATCTGATCAGGTCTCAGAGTTTAGTATTTGGTGCTACACACACATTTTGCTCACTACTCAGTGTTTTCAGCTCTAAACAAACCAATTTATTTGTTTTTTAATTTCATCTCTGTCACACACACACACACACACACACACACACACACTCACACACACACACACTCACCCTGCAGGTTGAACAGGGAGCTGCAATCGGTGGTTGTGTCTGATGGAGCCTGTGTGATGGGCAGCAGGAAGGTGCGGTATCCTCGCAGCAGGCAGCTCATGAAGCGTAGAAACACTTCCTGGATCTCCAGCTCCAGCTGCTTCTGACGCCTGTAGATCTGATCGTAGTCGGTCAGCAGGAACTCCAGCGTCGCCTCCTCCTGGCCGGGCGTGCAAACTGCAAAAACCAGAAGAGATTTATCTAATGTGGTAACACATCTTCTTCCCTTCCCTTCTGTTTATTCAGCAGCCTCCACTGATGTGTGTCCACAGGAGGAGGTACAGATACATTAACAGTGATTTATATTAAATGTTTATACAGCTCATAAATGTAAAATATGGGAACTTAAAGAAAAGTGTTTCTTTTAATGTTTTCAAATGAGCAAAACAAAAACAAAAACACAGCACATAAGAGAGTAAAAGAGAAACTGTTGAGGCATGTTACACATTGAACAGCCTGTTGTCACAATACTGGATCGACAACATGTCAGTGGCACAGTGTCACTGTTTCTCTCTCCGGACCTCTGTGTAACTTTATTTTGAAAACCGCCATTGATCAAAGTCATGTGATTGACAGATAGGAGGCGTCACTCACTCTTCTCTAGGGTCTTGTGGAGATTGGTGAGGGTGTTGAACAGAATCTTGCCGTGCTTCCTGGGTAATGATCGCCATGACAACGGCTTCTTATCCTCTGACCTGAGACGTGAGCGAGAAATCATTATGGTTCAATAGCCTTCAGTCTTATTACAGTAAACAGCCATCGCTTCACAAAAATAATTCAAGGGTAATTTTACATGTATTTCCCTGTGTGTATAAACTGCTTTTATCTGACATGATGAATAATGTCACTGTAGAGCTTTAATGATTAGTCGATTAATTGTTGGAGTCATTTCTGAAGTTCAATTGTCAAAACGTCGTTGTTCCCGCTCCCCAGTAAGCATTTACTGTTTTTCTTTATTTTGCGTAATTGTAAACGACTGATCGAACTGAAAAAGACATCTTCACCAGGAAAATGTGTTATTTTCAGCCATTTTCTCACATTTTAAACACCCATCAATGAATGGAGAAACTCATCAACAGACTATTAATGGTTGTTGCATCCCTGTATCTGGATTCAGCTTGCAAACATTTTTTCTAAACAAGTTTCCTTCTTTAAAACATGAATTCAATTTGTGTTCTTTCTGTGAAATGACATGAAACTTGATGGACTCACTGAAAGATGGTGTTGGTGTCCAGGTCGACACACACCACGTCTGTGGGGGGGTCATACAGGTCGAAGTAGCTGGAGTGGACACCAACGATGAAGGGCATCGGCGCCAGCAGCACGTCAGCCATCTGCAGCGGACACAGAGGGATGTAGGGACAGAGCCAGCGCAGGGGGAAGCTCATCTGGAGACACGAGAGGGAGATTATTAAACAGATCCGTCCTCACTGCTCGGTCAGGTCGCCCCGTCTAAACCCACATGTGTCAACATCTGACAGTCATCATGGGCTGATACAGTTGTAGCTACCTACTTAACACCTATAAGCCCTCCAATAGTGTGTGTGAAGTGTGTGTGTTCAGTCTCACCGAGACGAGGGCCTCGCTGACGGAGGTGAGGACGTCGGGCCGCAGCGAGTGCAGCAGCAGCTTGTGTTCGGTGAGGACGGCGAGCAGCAGCGTGCAGGCATTCTCTGGGCCGAGGTTCTGCAGCAGCTTCAGGTAGCTTGCACCACTGTCACACACACACAGACACACACACACGGGGGTTATTATTAAATACACACATGTAAGTAGTATGGCTGTGTATTGCGAAGAATCTGGCGATACAATACAATTCCCGAAGGCGGGTGACAGTGCGATATATTGCGATATATTGGGATACGATAAGAAAGGTGATATATTGCGATTTTTTCTCCAAAATAGTCTATTTTTAGAAAAACTCTCATAGTATAAAGAACACACAATGTTATATGCATAAACAAATACAATTTATTTTTATGCATTCAGACTCAGAACAGTTGGAAACTTTTTTTGTGCTTTAGCTGGTGGCAAGCTACGGTGCTGCGTCTGAAAAAGGCTGTAACACATCTGATCCTGCCAGGTAGTCGCACCACTGTTGGCAATTTGAATGCCGAGATTCAGACTGTGTGCAAAGCACTTTACGTGAATCATGTCTGCAAGTCTAACCGTGACACCGGACATTAAAGCATTTCTAGCCGGCTGCTCTTTCCCTCCTGACGTCAGCAGAGCAGTAACAGGAAACAAATAACCTGAAGATTACCCGAGTTGATGTGAACTACGCTTGCAGTTACTGTAAGTAAGTGCAATAAAACCTTTGCAAGTAAAAAGCCAAAACTTTATCAGTACACCTGTTCAACCTGTATAACTGTGAACTGGTAGAAAGCGATATTTTAATCTGCTCTGTCTGCACCCAAAGCCCGTACGCTCGCGAGATCTCTTCGTCTAGTGAAAGGAGTGGAAGGAGGGGGAGAGTCAAATGGCTGAATGCCTGCTGCGAACCAGCGGTCGGAGGCTTAAATACAACACAAACCCACAGTCACAAAACCAGTCACCATTTAAAATATTGATAAAATATTGATAAAGCGCTTCGAAATATTGATACAGTATCACGTCATGAAATATTGTGATATTTCAGTGTATCCATATTTTCTTACACCCCGAGTAAATAGACAGTTTAATCATCATGTACCAAACCAGTTGTATTTGAACTTCACTTACAAAGAAAGGAAAGTCAAAGGAAAGGAGGATAACTCCAGTTTTCTTATTGATCTTTGATTAATCAGAATGGTCCTATGATTTCTGACTTATGTACTGTATATGTGTGCATATATGTATATATGTGTGTATGTGTGTATATATAGGTATAATAAATTATTTTGATTCTTGTCAATTATCTTATATGTATAATTCAATATTTTAAGTTATGTTTATTAAGTTTTATTTTTAATTATACAAGACTGTTTTGTTGTTTAGGATGGGAGGAAGGGGGGGGGTCTTAATGACTGTTTGAATGTTCTGTTTAGTCTGTAAAAGTATTGAGTAAATAAAGTGAGTCTAAATAAAAGCTGTGTAACTGAAACCTGAAAAAGCTTTATTTTCAACTTTATTTTGAAAAGCTTGCTTGGACATGTTACATGCAATTATGTTTTTAATTTTACTGTCAAGTCTCAGGCTTCAGTCTGAGATCTTGAGGTAAAAATGAACCTATCTGAATGTCTGAACTCTGAACTTGTATCTACAACTACAGTTTATTTTAACCTATACTTCTTCACATTTTGGCAAATGTGCACCATGAACAGTTATGCTGCATCATCTGCACAAAAACCACAGATATACAGATAAACAAAGCTGAGATGAGTCTGAGAGCTGAACATCCAGACTGTCAAGTTTTACCGCCTGTATATGTCGCATCAGGATGTAACCGTAGATTAAAACCTGAAACATTCTTGGTTGTTTGTCTGGGAGTGATGACCTTTAGCTCTTGTTCCTGTGGAGTCTGACAGTATTTTGAATGTAACATACTTCATAACATACATGATGCTGCAGTAGTAAACTGACCTGAGTGGGAGGGGGGAGGAGACCGGCTGGCAGAGCAGCAGGTTGTCATATGGAGAGAGCTGGAAGAAACGCACGGACAGGATATTTCAGAACACAGACAAAAGGAAACAAAAAAGAAAAAACAATCTTTTGAAATTTATAACCTCTGACTTCTTTTCATCAGTTATGACAAAATTTTACTCACTAACTTTAAAACTTTAATCCTGGATGGTGAATTTAAATTGAACAGGTAATGAGGGCAGTCAGCTCTGACTTCTGATTGGTTAAAATGTGTAACGAGTCGCTTGAGCTAGTCGTTAGTGTTATAACAAGTGTTATAACTGACCTGAATGATGGTCAAAATCTCTCTTTAAAATTCCAGGCATTGTTTGCACAGACAAGAAAAATCATCACAAAATGACCAACTCATTGTTCCCCATATTTTAGAAAGATTATCCACCATCACACCTGAGCCCCTGATGGATCATCATCAATTAACTTTAATGTCATTTTACTCAGGTACAGTGAAATCTTGTAGAACATCTCTCCTGTATGAATTATTCAAATTATTATTTGTCCTCTGATTGGGAATGATCAATAAATGGACTGATTCTGATTGGGCGTTGTTACCCAATTCAGTCTGCAACCAGATCCCCACCTACATCCTGTTGAAGGAGGATGTGAAAGGTTGAAGTCAAAATAAAAGAATTAATCCTGTGACATTTATTTTCTTCTTTTCTGAACTATATCTAACATTTCCTCTGTTTGAAAAAGATCCCTGTTTGTAAACATGGAAGAAAACTCATGAAAAATATGGAGTTTGTGAATGTGAACAGAAGATTTGTTGCTGTATTCACACAGTCTTACTGTATAACTATAGAAAACTAATTTTCTGTTTCACCAAGTTGAATTTCTCCTGCTTGCCATCACAAGCTTTCAAAACAAAATCAGACCTTTACTTGAACCAATAATGTCTGTGAAGAAACTACAGTGACGGGCTATTTTAGGAAATTATCTAGTCTGTTCTTTTAATGAAACTATAGATTTGTTTTTAAAGATTTATATCAGATTTATTGCTCGGCTCTGCACATTGGATTTACTGACAAGAAGCAACACCAGCCTATCCTTTAAGACATGTTCTTAATGCTACAATATAAAAGAAACCACCTCTGCTGTCTGAATGGTTCGGATATTATTTCTAAATAACCTGAGGAGGACCAGACGTCACATACTGCAGGTCTGAGTCCTGGTCTGTACCTGAACCAGGATGCGAGGCCGCTGGGGGGAAGGAAACGGGACGTTGTGCATGAAGCTGGAGATGTGTCTGCAGGAGGACAGGAAACATGAAGAGACATCAATTAGTATCAATTAAACCAAGTATCTGACTACAATCCAAAACTGTTATAATCTTGGAAAATAACAAAGGAAGGTGATTAATGTTTAATCATCTATTCTACCTCAAGATCTTTAAATATGAAAACATCTCCATTGAAACAAAGATTCTGTTATTACTAACAATTAAAACGTTTATGCAAAGAATTCAGTCCAAATGTCTCATTACAAAGAGTTCAATTTAAGGCCGATAAATACGTCCTTAATACAACTGCCTTAGATCTGATTTAGTGTTAAAACAAAAAACAATGGAACCGAAAGGTGCACTGACTTTTCCAGTGGCAGGACATGGGGCCCGGAGATGGAGTATCTGTAGACAAAGGTGAGAAACTTCTGAAAGACGGTGAAGAAGGGCCAGTGGGAGAGGACGCAGATGCTCTTCTTCACCTGAAGGCTACGGTTGGTGATCGGCCGCCGGTCGACCACGCTGAGCAGGCCGAGCCTCACGCACTGCCGCTCCGACAGCAGCTCCCTGGGGAAGGACTCGTAGAACTGGATGGCTGCTCCGTACACCTGCAGGAAGAGCAGAGCATTTATCAATAAGCTGTGGTGGAAACATCTTTATTTATTTAGCAAAAAAACATCAAACATGATTTTACAGATTCTCAAATGTGAGGCTTTATATCACAAGCAAAACATTTGTCTCTGGGGTTTGGACAGTTGCTTTGAAGACATCATCTTTCACTATTCCTAATATTTTACAGACTACACTCCATCAACAGCTGCAGCTGTTGAAGAAAATACAGATGTTTAAATTTCCATTTTTTTTTTGGAGTAATTTAAAGACCTCTCGTCAACATGGATGGAAAAAACAAAACCAAACTTCTCTGTTCTCGTGAACATTTTGTATTAGATTAAAGGAATAATGAACTCATTTAGTGCAGCTGCCAACATATTATCTCTTTGTCAATGAGTCAGTGGAAAAACTGTCAAATTTACCGCTTCAACTAATTAATCTTGTGGTTATTTTCTCAATTCAATCAATGAATCGTTTGGTTTATAAAATGTATATTTTCCTAGAGCTGAAGGTGATGTCTGACTGTGTGAACAAAACGCCCATGAATGAATAAGTGAGTGCGTGTGTTTTTTGTTGCTCCGCCCACCTTGTCCCCGCAGGCGGAGGTGAGGACGAAGGTGGAGAAGACGGGCAGCTGATACTTTGTGTTCAGAGGCCAGCTCTCCACGGTGACGCCCATCGGGAGACAGAAGACCGGCACCGACTCCGGCAGAGGAAATGCCTCCAAGTCGTCCTCCGGGTACCGGCTGATCAGACCTGTAGCACAAAGCAATCAGTCTGGGGCCGGGCAATTCATCGAACTTTACTTTCCAACGATTATAAAAACAAGATAATCGAGAAAACACCATCATTGTTTCACAACAAATTTCATCACCGCAACAAAAATCATCTTATTGTCTGTGGAGACAACTGATCGTGCTTCGGTCTTTTTCATGTAAGGACAGAAAGTGATCACGAGTGATCTCTGGACACATCCAGTTAAGGTCCGTCACATAAAGACGGAGAAATGAACAGTTTTCTACCAACAAGCTCGTAGCTCATCCGTCGTTGCTTTAGGTGTTTTGTCTGCTGCAGCCTGGAGCCCACACACAGAGATAACTACATTATACGAACATGGGTTACTGATGAAAACTGACCATTATCCAGCTGATTGTTCTGGATGTGTTTGAAATGGACAGAGCATCATCTGGGGCAGGGGGTTCAGATATCTTTAACTTATATTGTGTAGATCAGCTTTTTGTTTTCGAAAGTCTATGAGAAACCGTGTTAAATAATCGTGATCTCAATATTTAACAGAATAATCATGATTATGATTTTTGCCATAATCAAGCAGCCCTAAATCAGTCTGTGTATTATTACTTTGTTTAATCCCCTCAGTCTGTACAGGGATAAGATCCTTTCTATGGGACACAAGGCTGTTATTATATTATGAAGCTCACTCGTCTCTGTTATGATTGATTCAAATCAAACCTTCCTCCAAACGTTTCACACGAGTCAGGTGTCACAGGTTGTGTGAATCACCTGACTTGCTTCTTTCAGCCTTGGAAACTCTTCCTCTTGAGCTACCTGACTGTAGCTCTGTCACAGACCGTCCGTCCTCATAACCCCTGAGCAGAGATGCTGACTAACTGGGACCATTTTGTCCAGATAAAATTAATTTAATATCAGGGATAATGGGCTTGATGATTATTCCTGAAGGTTTGTTTACCTCCTGAAGATTTTTATGGTTGTACGTAAAGAAGCTGTTGCCAAAGAAAGTCAGTGAAAAGCACTGCATGAAGTGGGAATGTTACTCATGAGAACCAGGTGCTGATTATTGCTTTTCTTCTTCTCTTTTTTTTGTCGTTAACATTAGGCGATAACGCTCAAACTCCCGTGTGATGTAATGAACCTGTGTGTCTGTCTCTGATTCGAGAAGTCCACGATCAGAAGTGAGGAAACATCAAAAGTTAGAGATAAAAGAAAAGTACAAGGAGCGACTCAGTTTAGAATCACTAGAATAATTATTGTGAAGTGGGTCCATTACATTCGGACTTGAGCTAAGATTGCACTCATCATCTCTGTGGTAGAGACTTGACCATAGCGATGAGACTGACCCAGGCTGCAGGAGCTATGATGACTCTGCAGAGAGACAGATACTCACTGGCTTCGTAGACCAAGGCGTTGGCTTTAGCCACAGCTCTCTTGTAGCACACGTACAGGGCTGGACCCCACTGAGACAAAAACAGACACACAACAGCTGTAACAAACTCAAGTGTAGCAGTCCACCATTTACACTGTTTCTAATTAAGTCTAATTAAGGAATTCTCAAATATTTATCCCAACAATAAGAGGACAGGACAACGCACCTAACATTTACATTTAGTCATTTCCCAGATGTAGAAATGAGTTTCAATCCACGCTAAAGCAGTTTGAGGAGAGACCAGTCCAACATTAATTAGCCAACATTAAAGCTGCGACAATTAAAAATCAGCCGACAGGAAATGAATCATTATTTTGATAAGTGATGTAAAATAAGTGCTTTTCTTTCATGACAGTAAACTGAACATCATTGTGTTTTATACTGTTGCTCAGAATAAACTGGATGTCTGAGTCCATCACTCTCAGCTGTGGGAAATTATACTGTATATACTATTTTCAGTTTTATTTTTTCAGTTTAATTTTCTGTTGTTGCTGTTTTCTTCTAACATTTCAGACTCACAAGCTCATCTCTTCCCTGAAAAGCTTTTATTGTGAAACATCCGCAGGAAGTGTTTGGTTTCATTTACAGCGGCTTGAATGAGTTGATTAGTAATTACAGAACATCTGGTAACATCATTATGATACTTTAACATGTTACTCATTAACGTGGAAGAACCAGTTATTGCAAATAATTGTAATAAATGTTAAGAATTTAATTCTGTCTGACTCGCAGGACTCACCATGCCGGTGTTGAGGTTCTTGTCGACGCGACAGAAAGTGTGCGGGGCGACCTCGCCTTTGCTGGGCAGCAGCAGGGCAATGTCGGTGACGCCCAGCGTGTGGAGGCCCTGTGAGTCTAGAGCCCGCCGGTACATCAGGAACACCCGGTGAGCCGTCGGGGCGCCGCCGGAGCTCAGGTTTGCCGAGCGGCTGTATGGCGTCGTCTCGATGACATACCAGCCGTGCTTCAGCTGCTCCTTCCCCTCATACAGAACCCTGCAGGGACACAACATCACCTCAGAAAAACCAGAGAGTGATTGGTGCAAATGAAGTTTCCAGTTTGTCTTGTTTGGACGGAGGCAGTCGGAAATGGGAAGCACCTCATTACTGATTCACATGGACATGGACAAAGTGTTTCTGTGGCTGCCATCAAGCAAAGAGAGCTTGAATCATTTGAATGAATATTACTGTGTTGACATGTTGATTCATTCACTGATGAGGTGATGAAAACTTGAGAAAATGTCTAGAAAGGTCTGGAATTCTGTTGTTGTGGTTCCAACGTTCCTCATCAAATCCTCCTCTGATGTGATGATCTGCTGCTTTTCTCTGTTTTACAGGGCGAACTGAAGATCTCCAAGCAAACAAGATCAGAAGATGCCAGAGATGGGGGCGGGGTGAATCTGATTACAGTCGACTCTGGTTTCACAGAACACCTGGGGCCAGTTGTGCCAAACACCTGGAGTTAAGATTTTCCTTAAAATAAGAACACTTGCACAAAACTACCTTAAGTCTTCTCCTTAACCTTTCCTTTAAATGTTCACTTAAGTATTTAAGGTTTTCTCCTTATCTTACTCTTATACTTATGGAATCATTTAATCTCACTTAAACCATTGCACAACCAAGGTAAGGAAAAAACGAATGGTACGTCTGACTCTATCTTAACAACAACAAGCAATATGAACAAGTGAGTGGTGATAAGTCAAGGGACTGAACACATCCAAGAGGAGTTGGAGAACCCACTGGACTCCCTTAAACAACGAGGAAGTGGTTTTAAATAACAGATTTGACCAGCAGACAGTTTATGCTTTGTCTGACCATCTCCCTACTTTCCACAGCTCTCCTCTTCCACCTCCTTTCTTATTGCTTTGTTATTAATGATTTCTCTACAGTTTGATGCTCTGGATCTTTCTGTTCAGTTACAGTCGAGGTGTTTGGTGTTCACAGGTCAACAGCCCTCCAGACGCTTTGATCACCTGCTGAACACTGATTTTGAGCACTAAGCAGGTTATCACACCTACTGATGTGTAAAGTCAGCGCTGTTGCTGATTTTCGTGTTTTCACATCATTTAGAGGAGGAGACACTTTCAGTGTAAGTTTCAGACAAAATGGAGACGACTGTAAAAGTTCAACCATCACTGGATTCTTTGATACTGTAGAAAACTAAAACACCTGATGATTCTTAGGAAAGTTATGGCGGAAAAAAAAGAATGTTTTTTCTTCTATGATTTGTATGTGGTTATATTGATTTTATTTTGTAATGGACATCTGAGATAATAATACAATGGAGAAGTGTAAGTCACACTGGGTCTAAAAATATCTGCATAATGCCTGTGTGTTCAGATTTGACTGAGTAAGTGTGATCTCTGACACGAATTGAGGAAATTTAAGGGTTTCAAAGAAGCCGTGAGTCAGAGACACTGCTGCCTCCTCAGTGGTCCACAGTCCAAAAACCTCTGATCTACTGAAACCCGACACTCCCAGTGTCCCATTCAAACCTGTCCCTGAGGGGTGAACTCAAAGATTAGCCTCATAAAATCTGCCTCTTCATCTGAAAAGCTCCATTTATCAGGATGAGATTTAAGCATTGGTCCATTGGTTCCCTACCTGCCCACTGTCTCTCAGCTACAGCCCATAAAACCAAAGAAAAAAAAAGATGTAATCTGATGACTAAAGTAAGAGGATTTACTTTGTTATCTCCTAACACGAGTGTAATCCAGAGTAATTAAATAATTCAACATGAACAATAGAGAGGAGTCCGTGTGAAGCTGTTGAGAGTCCAGGATATGACACGACGTCTGCCCACCACTGCCTTACATAATCCACCTCTTATATAAGCTTAAGCTTTAACATGCATCACATGAGCTGAAAACACTGGGCCTGATTTCTAGTCAGTTCAAATTAAAACCGAATAATTTACAGCACAACATACAGTCCATGTGTTCAGTACTAATTCTAACAACTGTATAATCATTCAGTGCAACCTACACTCAGGAACAGACGAGGCACTGGAGGGAAAACAAGTAAAGACGAAGACCTCCACTGTTCATCACTAACGTCTCATCATCAACCTTTTTCATGTGACTGAGGACAGAGCGGTGAGATCTGCAGCCGACAGTGACTGTGCAGCCAGGGAGCGAGGGGCAGGTTATTCTGGGAGCATCGCATCATCAGAGTAAAGTCGAGCCAAAGCTACAGTCAGTTACTGTCAGACAGTGGCGCTCTGACGTCCTTAGGTTCAGCTCTGCAGTGTCTGTTAACTTCCATAACTGTAGGAAAAGGACATCAACACACTGACTCCCTGCGGCCTGGCATGGAGGGAAAACAATTGAAGGTAACCACCTCGCTAAAAAGGCCCAAAACATTTAAACATGAAAGTTTATCTGACACAACCTGCTGACTGTCCCAGGACTAGGGACACCTCACACTACAGCTGACTGTTTCTACTCCAACTGTTTACACTAATGAGTCACCCCCCCTATTTATCATACAGTAAATATAAGTCTATTCTAACCTCCCTCATTCAGAGCAAGACGCACACAAACAGAGAGAGAGAGAGAGAAAATCTTTATATTTATATTGTTTTCATGTCTGTGTCGTGTTCAGATTCAGTCTAGACATTGAAACGATAGTTAAAGGTGTCAGTTTTATGTCATGTTGCTGGTACAATGTCAATATGAATATCAACAGATTTTTTCCATGTGGATTTGTGCTGGGAACCGAGACCCTAACGGCTAACCCTGCGGCTGTGACGCTGCTCTATCCTGTTCACATTCATGACGCAGCGTTTCCTGCCACGACTCTTCTTTCAACAAATTATTTTACTTGCATAGTCGTTAAACAAAACCAAAAACTGTATGGATTGAGTATCTGACTGATAGGGAGTATTGATAAATGTAGCAGTGTTGAAAATCCTGATGATACCCTGCTCCTGTGTTACTGGGTGCTCAATCAAACAACAGCAACAGAAGCTGATGTGGGTTTGTCTCAGGTCCTGCTGAGTCGACTAGACCTGATCTAGAAAGTCCAGTTTTACTAACAGATCCATGAATTTGATGGTTTATCAGCTAAAAAGTGACCTGACGGCCGAACGGTTAGGGTACCACATGGGCTCACTGCATAAAATGCCCCCCCAAAATAATCTGCTATTGATATTGAAATGAGCAGTGAGACAGAAATATTATACAATATAAATGTTCATGTTGTAAAATAAGTCATAGGAGAATGCGTCATGCGACACTGTGTTAAAGAGGCTGCCTCATTGAACTGAATCATGAGCTGTTATGTGTCTGAACACAACATTAGACAAATGGACGTTTTAACTCATCGCTGCAGAACGTTAAAAGTCAGATTTGATTCCATGAAAGTCTGAATCTCATTTCAACACAATGCATTCAACGTTTCTTACCCCAGATCCAGAATGGGTGGTTTGTCCCGTCCTCTGCGGTAGCACAGGTACAAGTGCGGGTTGTTGATGAGGCCGGCGCTCAGCTCGGCCGAGTGTCCACCCAGGGTCTTCTCGATGCAGGTGAAGCCCTCTGGCACCTCCTCCCCGAGACCCTTGGCGATCACCGCCAGGTCCGTCACCGGCTCCACTGCCCGGCCCGACGAAGACAAGGAGGACGTCGAGGAGGAGGAGGAGGAGGAGGAGGAGGAGAAGGTCTTGCCATCCTCATCCAAGGGCCTCCAGGGCCCTGCAGGGTCGAGACCTGCCACTACAAAGTAGTCCACCAGCTGGGGACATTTCTCCTCTGTCATGCCGCCTGTCTGCCCTCCACTGCAGAGACAGAGAGAGAGAGACTGTAGATTAATTATTTAAGAGTTAGAGGAACTTAGTTTGTCTTGTGCATTCAAAGAGACAGGTATAAAGTTTGTGGTTTAAAAACCAGGGTCAGAGCAGGTTTCAGACCAACTGTCCAAAATCGAAAGATACTGAGTTTAGGAGAAAGCATCAGATCCTCACATCACAAAAGGTAGAAACTGCAAATATTACAATTATCAACATGGCTGCTGATTTATTTTCTCTGAATCGACTAATCAATTAATCAACCAATCAGCAGCTCTACTTCTAACATTTAGTGATTTCTGTACCTTCTGCATGTCAGCTAACTTATCGGCCATTATATAAGACAGTACTTTTGCCTTGATACTATTTAAATTGTACTGGTCCGTGGGTTACATTACAATAAGAGAGTGTTGCATAATGGGTTGTTTTATGTCCCTAATTTTTCAAGGCTTGAATTCTTGATTGAAGTCTGTTTACAGTGCATCTTTCAGTCTGCCTTCTTAATGTTTAGTTAGTCCACATTAGCTAACCCTAGCCCTTTAGTATAAAGGTAGATGTCTGTTTTCCACTATTCAAACCTTGCAGGATTTGGTGTCTTTGAGTGTTTTTACCTAAAATCTGCTTTACTTTTATTGGATCAGTCAGAAAACAGTCAGCCAATCAGAAGAGAGGCTCAGAGCCTCCTCTCTTCTGATTGGCTCACCAACCTGTTGTTACTAGAGCTGCAGAGAGAAGCCTGAGAGAGGAGATGTAAAACTACACTGAGATGGTTTTTATATCTTCTGATGGATCAACACTTCAAATAAAACACAGAAGAAGAAGAAACATGGAGCCCAACAAAGCCCTGAAATATGTACCACTAACAACACGACACCCAACCACTTCACGCTCAACTACTACCACTGAGTTTATCCATCACTTACTCAGAAATTACAGTGGACTCTCAGCACTGACCCTCAGTGTCTCCTGAACATTGATCAGCAGTAACCAAAGTGAAAAACAACAACAGCCATTATTCTGTTCCTGCATTACTCGCCTTAGTGCAAACCTTCACTGCAGATCAACAGCCTGGATAAGCTTCTTCTGTTGTCATGAATGTGTAGCAGATACAAATTGTGCAGTCCCTTTAAAAAGAGCTGGATGGATTGTACCAGTGTTAACAAACAGTTTGTTGACACGTCTGTGGTTCTTTTCACCGAGTGGGAGATTATCTCAGACTCTGAATTACAAGCCACAGCCGTTTCTCTCACTCGGCTGCTCGTAATTACAGTTTCAACAACATGACATGAATGTGACAAATGAGACAGCTTTAAAAAAACATGATCCTCTGAATAACTAATTAAGTTGACACATCTAAAAATAATCATAATTTTATACACACATCAAAGTCCGTTTTAAAGATACTCAATCTGTCTCTCTATGATTTGTATAACTGTAAAATACTGACATTTTTCTATTTAACGTTACATTTACCACGATACTTCAGTTATTTACAGTTTATCTTGCACTTTGTCATTTTTGTCAAAAACTTACAAATAAAGTGAATTGAGGTGAGATTGAAGTGAAAACAACAGGAGAGGCATTAAAGAGGAATGAGATGCAGTCTGATGGTTTTCCATTCAGTGACACACACACACACACACACACACACACACACACACACACCACACACACACACACACACACACACACACACACACACACACACACACACACACACACACACACACACACACACAATGACTCAGTGTCCTGGGGGTCAAGCCAATGAGTTACTGCCCTGAATCTCATCAGCCAATCAGAGAAGAGACAAAAAAGAGAGCTCCATACCTGACCTGACCCGGCTTTTTGATTTTCATTTATTTTCTTCTCATCGTCACATTTACATCTTCAAAACTTTCATTCTAATCTACTTTGTACTTAATTTTATTTTCACACATTTTTTCTTTCTATAAATTCTAAATAATGAGAGACATCACGACAGACCGAATCTTCATGGTGATGTGTAGTTACAAAATCAATATGTGATTAAAATGAAGAGCAGAGGACAGGGTGGTGTGTGTGTGTGTGTGTGTGTGTGTACAGCACGGTATAAAAATAGGATGCACAGTGATGCTGTGAGATGCTGAAAGCACTCTTATGTAACTGTAAATGTCCGTTGCCCTCTCTCACCCTCTATCCTCTCTGCCTCTGGAGACCGAGTGGGAAAGAGACGGTAGAAGAGACTGTGAATGAATCACAATGAGACTACTGCTGCTTTATCATTTATAAATGAGCTCATACTAAACTGAGTAAAAACTCAGCTTGGGCTCATATTTCATAATATCAAATATTGCTAAATTTCCTGCCATGTGTGATATTTTTCTTATTATTATTACGTATTATTATTATTAATAATGTTGTCCATCCATCCAGCCAGTCCACACGTCCCTTTCCACAGCAATGTTTTCCCTCTTCCTCTTCCTGGAGGATCCCGGGGCGTTCCCAGGTCAGATGAAATATAAAATCTCTCCAGTGAGTTTTGGGGGGGGAAGACCTCCAATGGAAGTCGCCCAGGAGGAGGCGTGCTAATCAGATGCCTGAACCACCTCAACTGGGTCAGAATGAAGAAAGATTGAGAGCTTTGCCTTCAGGCTCAGCTCCATCTTCATCTTCATCACAACAATCTGGATCCGATCCTGATTGGTGCAGCGGTAATATGTTATATCAGCCATATTTGGGCTGGACTGTATCGGTATAGAGATATTACATTTTGCATATTGCCCAACCCTAGTAAAAGCACAGACACACTTTCTGTAAACCACAGTATTTTCTTCCTGCAGGGTGGGGCGACAGACTCAGGGCCGTCATCAGAGGGTGAAAGTGAGAGAAAGACATTAAAAAGGATGGAGAGGAAGAAGTACGACGAGGAGTGGGTCAAAGGTCAGCTAACAAACAGGACGAGAGCTGGCTGCCTGTTTCCTGTCCATCAATGACTTCCTGATGACAAAGCAGTGCATGTGACAACGCAGCTCCAAGGTTTGAATCTGACGCGTGGCCCTTTGCTGCATGTCTCTCTCCCTGACTTTCATGTCTGACTTTCCCAACAATGATCCACACACTTTCCAATATTTATGATTATAAATGAACATTTCAGAATGACTCATCGGACACCAACTACTCTTTTCTTTCTCTCCTCTCTTCAGCAGAAACAGTCTGACATTAACTGTTTTATGTGCATCACATGTTCATAACAGTTTGTTCATCATCAAAGAGCAAAAATACTCATTAAGCAATAATTCACACACTTATTTACGATATATCCTCAGTGTGACCTTAATAATTAGAAATTATTTCAAGTGTTTCTTTTTTATTCTAGTCATGTGATCATATTGTTTACATTTCACCTTGTTGAATATCACGTTTGGATGACGCTATAACAGAATTTACCTGCAGGTATCAGCGTTTCTTTTCAGATCATATTAAGTACTTTATTCTGGTACTTTAATGGTTCTGATGATGTTGCTTATAATTAACAACTCTTCCTCTTCCACATGAACAAGCTCGTACATGGACAGGTAAACCCAGGGTTAACTGAGCCAGCTGACAACCTGCTTCATAGTACAGGTGATCAGGATGGTCAATGTTAAGTTCGGTTAAACCAGAAAAGGAAAATATATCCTGGGTATGTTGAACCTGTTTCATAGTACGATGCCAAAGATTGTGAGTGAAGAAACATCACTCTGGAACATCTCTCTACAACCACTGGTGAACTGTTTTTGTAGTTCAACAGAGAGGAGACTCTTCTCCAGACAAATGATCAGCTGATCGCAACTCGTTGGAGCTCGTTAAGATCAGAGTTCTGGATCAGGAGCTTCAGGATCTTGATCAGGTAGTTTGTGAAGAATCAGGTGTGAAAGTCAGTTTGTTCGAGCTGTTTCACATCGTCACAACAATCAATATTAATCAATAATCAATGTTCTTCAGCTGCTCAGCTCTATTTCATGGTGTCAACATTAATTAGCTTCATTGATGTTAATGTAGATTAATTTAGCAGCTGCCATTAAAAACTGTAGGATTTCAGCTGAACTGAAACTTTATTTATAACTTGATTTGAAAGGATTCAGCTCTAATACTCACTGTAAAGAAAAAGTCATTGTAAAATGGATGAAAGCTGTTTTTTTTGTTTGTTTTGTTTTTTAAAATCTGATTGATAGGGGTTTGTTGCCATGTCAACATAATAATTCAGCGAGTATAATGTTTACCATATTGTGTACCAATGCTAAGATTTGTAAACAGTTGAGGCTGAGGGGAACGTCATTAGTTCTTCAGGAATATGTTCATAAACCAAAGTATTGGACACGTTAAGATGTTGACCAGTTGATGAGAGTCAAGATCAGTTATTCCAGTTCGTCTTGAGGGGAACATGAACGTCTGAACCACTTTTCACCATCCACTTAATCCATCTAACAGATGCTGAGACGTTTCAGACGTTTCCAAACCATCACTACTGTCCATACAACCACTGTAAACACATTTAATGTGGTGTAAAAAATAACATCTTCCTCAGTGAGCCTATGCATGTCTTGTACATGTACTAAATATTACAGTTAGCTGATTAGCTGAAGCTCTTATTCAAAGTTCCTATATCAGCAAAAGTTAAGAAGGTGAAAGGTCAATACTTTGGTAACTGATGAGGCAGCTGAGTGACAGAAACACTACTGGAGCAAGTCACATGTAAAAAAGAGAAACGAGAGAAAAGAAAGAAAGATTTTTCTTTGAAGTGTTGTTGGTTCACTTCTGTGTCATCTCTGTAATTTAAGTCTGTTTGTTGCAGTGAAGAACAGGGTCTTACTGTCAGAGAATCCTCCATCCTCCCATCCAAACTTTACATTATTGTTATTGTAGTAATTAAGTATTATTGCCAGTAACATTCAGTTCATGTCTGACACTAAGGGAGTTGTCTGTTCAAGAGACATAATAGCAAATTTTAGCTGCAACAGCGGATTTCATCACAGTTACTTCCCCTTTTCAATGGCCAATGTGCAACATTGGAAACATTTTACACACACATGCATGCGTGCGCACACACACACACACACACACACACACACACACACTTCTAAATACATACTGGAAAGCCCAGAGAAATGTACCAGGTTTCCTCACTGACAGAATGCACTGCAGTACAACAGTTCAGCTTTGTGTCAGTACAACCAAAATCATATCTCTCTAAACAGCAGTGTAGGATTATTTCTTTTGTTGTACATTATTTCCACTTAAATCTTCTAGTATAAGGTACGTCATGGTGGCCTTGTGGTTAAGACCATTAACCCTTGCTGTATGTCACGCCCCTCTTTCTTTTCTCTCATTTCCTGTCATTGCTTCACTGTCCTCCTTTGAAGAGAGTCAAAGGTGCAAAAGCAAACACTTACAGAGTAGTGGAGAATATCCACCAGTTTCCCAGAGATAATCGAAAATCACATCTTCAAATGTCTTGTTTTGTCTGACCAACACAAGTATGTTCAGTTTATAGTCATATAAGACAGGAAATCCACAAACACATTTGCTCATCTGACAAGAAAAACTTACAGATGTCTTATAAAAAAAAAAAGATCAAAATAAAAGTATTTCCCACAAGAGGAAAACTTATTTTATCTCTCAGAGTTAAAAGACTATTGCACTGCTTAAAACACAATCATAAATTTGCAGCACATTTGAGATGATGGTTCTGTATTGGAGCAGGTTCAAAACACAATGCTGTCATCACAACAACCTGATGTTACGTAATGTTAGAGTCTCTCTGGTTTGGAGTTTTTGCTCAACTTGTGTGTTCTAGGTAACATCACACCAACTGAGTTATTTCTGCCTGTCAGAAGTCAGCCGGCTGTTAGCTGTGGTCTTTGTGGCGCGTTCAAGTGCAACTTTTAGCAGAAGATACGAGGCAGAGAGTCACGCATGTGTTTTCACACGGGGTGTGTCTCTGCTGCTGCAGCACTGTCTCACTACATAAAGTTTGCAGGTTACTCCAATGTTGTATTTCTTTTCATTATAAATTAATTTATGATTTATGATGGACAGACAATGCCACTAAAATGTCTCTGTCTCCACATGCAGCTGGTAAAATAGTTAAAAAACATATTTAATTATTTCATGTCTGTGTCATATTCAGATTCAGCAGAGACAACTATAGTGGAAGGGGTCAGTTTTATGTGATGCTGCTGCTATGACGTGAACATGACATAGACAAGGTCTTTTCTTTGTCTGTTTCTGCTGGGAGACACATCACGCATGAAAAATGGGTGAAAGGACGAATCTCCAGATCACGCCACGCAGCCGTGACGCGTGAGACGTGTGTTTCACGCAGCCAGTGTATCTGCTCTAACCCATTAACATGTGTTTGTCATGAAAACCAAGTGCCGCTACGCACACACAACTCATCCAGTGTGTTCCTGGCCTTGGTGTTTTAAGCAGAACAGGCTTTAGGGATGGTAGTGTCAAGTCTATTGGTTGGTCCACCACTTTGGGACAGACAGAAATTTCTAGGGCTGGCTATCGAACTCTCATCAGTGTCAGCAATCGAACACTTTTGAGTGTGTAAAGAAAACAAGCATAAAAATAAAACTAAAATTTGTCCCGTGTGTTGTAATTTTCTTTTTGTTAAAATGGATTTGATCAAATTGGTATCGAAAAAAGGATTGTTAAGAATCTGTTTCAAAATCGAGGTATCTGATATTGAAAACCCAGCCCTAGAAACTTATCAACAACTATTGAATGAATTGTTTGAAATTGAGGTCTGACATACATGGTCCCCAGAGGATGACTCCCAATGACACTGATGATCCTCTGAATTCACCACTGGCGAATAATGTTAACATCTGTGCTTTTGAGTGAAACAAATATTATCTCTGCCATGAAACTCGTGGACATTCATGGTCCCTTCAGGATGAACTGCTCCCAGAACAGCCTAAATTCTCGGCGTCATGTATTCGACAAGGTCCTGAAACCTCCCTCAGAGATTCTGCTCCGTGTCGACATGACATCATCACATCAGCTGTATTAACATCAGTGTTTGACGGCAGTGAATTCAGTCAGAGCAGCAGGTAGTTCAAGCTGAAACAAGCTCTGAACGTTCGTCAATCTGTTCAGTCAGGACTGCAGGAAAGTGGAAGTGAAATGCCTGAGAGGAAGTCTTTCTCAACTTCATCAAATGCAAATGTTATTAATAATGTCAACAGCTGCTGAAACCTGAACCTCTCATCCGCTATCAACTGTGGTTTCCCCTAAAAACACAACTTCTCTACTTCTGAGACAGGAATAACTGTTTCATTCTCTTTACCTGGCTCAGTCTCACCTGTCTGTCTGCACAGCCAACTTTACAACAAGAGAAACATTAATTCAGGTTTCCTAAGAACTTGGTTCTCTAGACACCGATAATAGTGTTAACGCTGGGTTGTGACTGTAAAAATGGGGCCACAGACTTTCCAGGTGCAGCCTGATTAAAACTGTGGCTGCTGACCAGAAAACCATGAATTTAGACTGCTCTCGGTCTAATTGTAATTCTAATTCTAGACCTGAATTACTCAAGTTTTAACCAACATCTCTGCTAGTTTCACCACCTACAAACTCTAAAGTCTGAGTGGACTGCAAGCCTGATGGTCAACAGCCCCCATCAGTTTTCTGAAAGATCAATGCCTGGTGATCTAAAAAAAAACAGTGGTTGTTTCAAAACAACATATTTCCAGAATTCTCAAAGACACTTCTGAATATCTGGCCAAAACAATTATTTAACTGCTGCACCATGAAAAATAATTTAAACCTGTTATGACTATTGTCGTATACAATGACCATCAGTTTAATTATTATTCATCCAGAGGGCTAGGAGTCTTTTTGAGGATTCTGGAAAACCCTTTGTTATGCTATAAAACAGTGGTTCCTGACATGGGGGGTTAGGATCCCTCAGGGGTGTGACCATCCCTCTACCTGGTCTGCACTGCTGTTTTTCTCTCTCCTGTCTGTCTCTCGGGCTACAGAGTGGCAGCACTGTAAGCGGCAGCAGGGAAGACACACCTGGGCCAGGTGTACCACATGTATAAAGGATGTAACAGCAGCCAGTGTGATTGAGATCTCTCCCCACAGACCTCTGGGTTGTGGCTTTTGTTCCATTTTCTTTGGTCTCACTCTGCAAAACACCCATACAGCACACTTCAACTCCCCCACCCCCTACACTACTGGCTTTACAGAATTTGTCCCACCTGTTTGTTTTTGACTCGTTTTTGATATAAATAATACACTTTATTATGATCTTGTCCCGGTCTAAGAGCCCTTCAGCAATAGTTTTACAATAATGTACGAAACTACAAAGTTAAAGTTGTCCCCAACTTCAGCTGAATCTGCTTCGTCCATAAAGACAACTAGAAAACAACAGCTTTATAAATGCTTAATTAACACAGAGAGCAGTCATACCTCCCTGTGAAATAGGTGGTAATGCTCCTTTATTTAAGTTATAATGTTTATGCTGAAACCCTTTCAGAGAGGTGGAGACTGCAGTTTGTGGTGCTGTTGAACTGTAGGGTGTTTATGATTTTTTGTCCACCTCCTAAATATTAGGTCATATCATCTTAAGGTCTCTGTCCATGTGTAGTGTGATTATAGATCAGGTCTAGGTTCTATATTAATACTGTGAAAGTATCAAAGCCTCAGTCCACAGAGAAATGCACACAGCCTGTATTCAGAAACTGAGCCTTAAAACCAGCCGTCAGGACTTCTGGAACTTTGTGATGTCACAACAAAGCAGTCACCAAGCCCCGCCCACCTGGACCCACCATCCAAACCTTGCAGGATTTGGTTTCTCTGAGTGTTTTTACCTGAAATCTGCTTTATTTTTATTGGATCAGTCAGAAAACAGTCAGCCAATCAGAAGACAGGCTCAGAGCCTCCTCTCTTCTGATTGGCTCACAGACCTGTTGTTACTAGAGCTGCAGAGAGAAGCCTGAGAGAGGAGATGTAAAACTACACTGAGATGGTTTTTATATCTTCTTATGGATCAACGCTTCAAATAAAACACAGAAGAAGAGCCTCTCAGATGACAATCTTCAATTATCAAAATTGTTGTGTATTCTTTTTCAGTCAAGTAACAGATTAATTAGGAAGCAAATTAATTTAGTAATAGTAATGCGGTGAGAGTGTGACCAACCAGAAAAAACCAAACCACCGTTTGTTTGTTTGTGGTTTTGATGAGGCTTTTGTTCAGAACTGATGACGCGCTGCTCTTCTCAGTGTTAACAAAAACCCCTTCATCACATACATTCACTAACAACAATGCTTATCTTTGTTGTCTCCATTTAAAAGAAATAATGTTTTCTTACTGCAAGTCTTTCTTCCAGTCACGTCAACAGTCACAAACGGTCCTGGTCTCCGGCAGTCTGCGAGCAGTCCTACCTGAAGAGCTGTCAGGAGCTTTAGGTCTCGTTTTGACAGTTAGTCACTAGGAAGTGAGTGGTGCTGCGACGGAGGAAAGTAGAGCTTTCATTTCCAGTTTCTCAGCCAGTAAAAAAGTGCAGCTGAGTGAGATGCAGCTGAGGAGGAAGGAAGGTTTTTTTTTTTTTTTTTTTTTTCCCAAACTAGTGAAGGTGACATCTCCACCACACACACATACACACACAGCGGGCATATCTGTGTGTCAGAGCTGTGAGTTAACTGGTACGAGGGGTGGGGGTGGGGGCGGCGGACCACAACAGCTCTTTGTCTTCTCAGGGAATCACAGTGTCTAACACACCAGTCTTCATCTCTCAGCATGTTCAGTGAGATAATGGATGACATGATCACCGATGGAGTCACATGACTGATTTCTATAATCCCACTGAGTCATATATGTTGGGTGATTTACAGTTCTCTCTCTCCCTCTTTGAACGGACATGAAGATCTCCTGGTTAAATCCCCAGAATTAAAGATGAACAACTGGTTAGAAAATATCTGGCTGTTTGATAAACAGTCAAAAGTTAAAGCAGCATGTGGATGTAAAAACTGAAGGAGAGAAGTCAATTATGATTTCCAACAGGAAACATCCACAGAGCTTCACTGAAACTAAAGTTCACATTTTGTAAAAATATTCTGGGTCAAGTTTGGTTTAATTTGGGAACCTGTTGCATTCCCACTTGTAACAACAAAGTAACATGAATTTTGTCTCTGAGGCTCATGGGTATCAGAGTATTTAAAGCCAAACCTCACCAAACAGACAGAATAACCTGATGTTTCAGAAACAGTTGAAATAATCAAAACACGGACCCACCCAACTGTCCGTGCCACACCCTTCTCTCCCCCCTCGTCATGACTTTAGTCTCTGGGATAATACATTTAAAACTATTCAACATATTTACCACCATTAGGTACAGCCTTATCAGAGATGCAGTTCCTCTAATAAATCTCAAAAAGATCTAACTGCATTTTTTAATATGCATTTTTAGCCTCTAATGTTTGTGAGAGGTGATTTTAAAACCTAATCTGTTGAGACAGGGCAGGAAACATATTTATTCTCATTTCTGAAAGCAGGAGAAGATAGGAGAAAAGTTTGTGGGTGTAACAAGTCAAGCTGAAACACCCACAGGGAAATAAAATGACTTCTGAGTAATTATTAATGTCAGTTCTGTTTAAGCGAGAAATCTCTCAAAGCTTCTGTGACAAACGCTGATTGTGAACCTGTCTGATTTCATCACTAACCTCACTTCAAGAGGGAAAAACCTCTTGAGTTAACAACTTCCTTCTCCAGCTGACGTCTCTTGGTTTCGATATCTCATCACTAGTGCTGTTGTTTAGTGTTACTTTGACTTCAACACTGCAGAAAACCCAGTGTGTCTGACACTGGTATCAATATTAATCACAAAAGAGGAAATCAACTAAACACCTCATGTAAATGGTTTCATTTTAATAACATCATGACTTCCTGTGAGTCACTGAATTTCTCTACAGGATTCAGTCCCTTCATTTTTCTCTGTCCAGATCCAGGTTTTCCTCTGCCATTATTAGACTACGGCAACATGAAAAGGAAAAATTGAAACCGCGTTTTCTCCATCCATACTAACACACCTGAAAACACATATCTCATGACCACTTCACGTACACTGGGCATGCATGTGCCATTGTAAACAGGAAGCAGATTGTCTACTCAGATTGCGGTTGTTGCAGAAAATACTCTGAACAAAGAACAGCAAAGACAGCTGTAGTGTTAAAATGCAGAATTTAACTGAACAGCTGCTGCTAGCAAAGACGACAAGGACAGTAACACTTTTAATTTCTTTATCCATGTTGTATTCACCACTGGTAAGTCAAGGCCATTGAGAGCCAATCAGGAGGCGAAACGTGTGTGTCTCTGTCACTGTTGGCTGGACTGCAACAGCAGGGCCAGCCCTATAATTGCGAATGTCCCTGTCCGATATTTCCACCACTGCTCAGTGGAGTGTCGAGCAGCAGTCTACAGAGCCTCTCTGTTTTCCCGGCTGCTCGGGCACTGCAGGGAAGAGAAGGAGCACTTCCAATACACTGAGCTTCGCCTCCATTACAGCAAATGAATTACTTTGATTCCATGTCTCATTATCACTGGGAGGAGAGAGAGGAATAACTAAATAAAAGACACACCGAGCAGAGAGAGCAGGAGAGAGGGAAGTCATCGAATGAGGATTCGTACTAACAACTATGACCAACTCTACATATCAAACAGAGGGAGTCAGACATAGAGACCTGCGTCTAATAAAAGTCTGTGACGTTCTAGAGTCGAAGTAAGTAAAGACTAAACTATTGTGCATCCAGACGGAGGCTGTGCTTTGTGTGAGAGACTAAATAAGAAATATAATTTACCTCAGAGCCTGTGCCTCAGTAGCTCACCTAGTAGGGCGCTTGCCCTGGGTTTAGTCTATGCCCCGACAGGACGGGTTTGAATCTGGCCTGTGGCTCTTTGCTATGTGTCATCCTCTCTCTCTCTCCAATTTTCCTGTCTGTCTTTATCACTATGACTGTAATAAAGTCAAAAGCCTGAAAAAATGACTTAAAAGAGGAAGATCTGTCTCTCCTAACTTTCTCTCTGAGTGTTTAAGTAAGTAAATACAGCTGAAATCACAGATCAGTCTGTCTTTAATTTATGTGTTTGGTGAGTTTGTCAGACGACATCGCAGTTATAAAATCAAGATTTGACCATACGCAGTCCAGCTACATACTAGGTTGCCCTAGTCATTTCCAAAAGTCTCTGCCTGGCCAGACTACAACGTAACCCCGGTCAAACTAAAAACGAGTCCAGCAGCGTTTCCAAAAGTCTCTGTTTCAGTGGCTCGAAAACTCCAGAGTAGTGTGGACAGTATATGTAGTAAAAGGGATGAGTTTTGAAACTAAAACGTAGTAGTGTGGATGTCGCCTGAAACACCAGGTACTGACAGTTCATCACTGTACAGGTTGAACATGTGTAACAATGACAGCCTTGTTTGCACATGTGGCCACAAACCATGTAGTTTTACAATTATCTTTCTGTTCAGTCTTCAGTTCAGTTCACATGCATGTATCTGATGTATTGGACCAAAGCAGTGGTCTCCTGGATGGAAGATTCACCTATCTTTTTTGCTGTAAAAGTGTCTTCAGACCATGACTGTGGAGGCTGTGCCTCCCACTGTGTTGTCCTGAACTGAGTAAGCTGTGCTCAAGCAGCGTCAGGAGGCCCTGGGGCCTCGGTGCAGGCTGTCTTAAAAGTGCTAACACCAGGTTTGGCTATTTAAAGCCTCCGCAGAAAACACTGACCAATGTGACAGTTGGTGAAGCTCCCTGCTGCTTTCTAATCTCAGCTCCTGACAACAAAAACATTTCCAACAGAAACACTTCACTGTCTCTGCAGTAAACAGTAATCATCATGCAGGTTTTAGAGGAGGACTCGTCTGTAGCTGGACTGGATTATTACAGACAGACTCAGAGAGCAGAGCTGAAAGTGGAGGAGCTGAAACGGCTGCAGACTCCTGGAGGAGATTTAAATATCCAGAGTCTAAATTTAGAGCGTCCACAGAGCGGCGGCTCATTTTATGAACAGTAGCATCAGGAGGACTGAGAGGACACACAGCCGCTTCCCAAAATTAATTCACATGAGATGATGCCATGTTCATGACGTAAACAACAACCAGCGGAACAAACGAACACACAGGGTTTAGTGTGGACAGGAAGCTGACAACAGGTCCTCACACTCACTTTATACTGAACACTGGCATGCAAAGATTATTTCATTATCCATTAATAAGAATCTGTTGTATTTTCACAATGAATCATAGAATCATATATTCTTCTTATAAAAAGTTAAATAGTTTAACAGAGCTGCAACTACGGCTGGGCCAATATTCGATCATATCGATATTCGATCATATTGAATGTCGCAATATTTTTCTTTTTTTTTTTTTTTGCAGTTTTGCACAGTCTGCCCTGCTGCTGAGTCAGACCTTCATCTCACTGCTTTGCTTACTGACATTGGCTTGATAAATAAAAGTTTGAACTGCTGTTTAGTGGCAGCATCGCTTATACCTGAAACATAATAAACAATAATATACCTTCTTTTAAATCACTTCCAAAAACACATTTCTTTCACAAAGCTTTTGAATAATCTCTTTTAAATATTTTACTAAATTTACTTTATCATTATTTGTGTTTCTATTTTTATTTAGTTTTTATTGTTTTATCTTGAGTAATTTGTCTGCATGTGTTTGTTTTATTATTATATCCTTGAGAAGCACTTTGTAATCTCGGATTTCTATAGGGGCTATATAAATAAACTTTATCATTAACATATTATTATATTATAAATATATTAATTGTCACCCTGGACTCCGGGAAACGGGCATTTTTTTCCACAGTTTTCAGATATTTTACAGACAAAGACATTAATCAATAATGAAAATAATTATGAGTTGATCTAGTTTAACCTGAGACCTCTCGAAATGCTTCAATAACCTGTTGTCATTATTTTTTCAACATTAAGAAAATTTTTAAGAGCAATTAAAGTGTCTGAGTAATAAGAACATTTAGAAACGTACGATTCTGATTATGTTGAATCTGTTTAGATAATGATGGAGGACAGAGGAAAGAAGACAGAGTGACACAGAGAGGGATGACTGTGTGTCTTCGTGTGTGTGTGTGTGTGTGTGTGTGTGTGTGTGTGTGTGTGTGTGTGTGTGTGTGTGTGTGTGAGGACACAGGTCAAGGTGGCTGGTGCTACACTAAGCACTAAGCTGGAGGGTGATTCACACAGAGAAACAGAAGAGAGGATGGAACTGATGACGATGGTTAGAAGAAGACTGTTAACACCATTTATTATATTATTATTTACAGGAGCCAAACTTCTCATGTATAAGTGATACCGGCTCTTGGTCATCAGTCTGAGTTCTTTATATTTCATCATGTTCATCACATCAGCCTGTTGGATAGTGACAACAGACAGAGCTTCAACTAATTATTATTTTCTGTATCAATTCATCTGCTGATTCTTTTTTAAACAACTGATTAGTTGTTTGGTTCATTAAACATCAGAAAATAGTGAAAATTTAAGACGATAATTTCCCAGATTTCACGGTCTTCAAACAAAGTTGTTGGGTTTAATTCAGTGTAAAACTGTAAAAAAAAAAAAAAAGAAAAAAAAAAAGGGACTTCACACTGGACATGCAACTATGAACCAGCAACTTTTTTTTGCTTAAAAATGGACATAAATTACTTATCAAGTTGACAATAAAGAGCAAAATATTTTTTGTTCAATTAATTCATTGATTAATTGACTAATCCACTCTATAGCAGAAATAAACAAGGAGCTGTGAGTGATTCTCTCACAGATGGTGACTGAGGATGAAGGCTGGCTACAGACAAACACTACTGAGGGCTATTGAACACTAACCCTAACACACACACACACACACACACACTCTTCGCTCTGATGTCATTCTCCAGACAACCTCATGCAGAGTGAAATACAACAAGGGTGAGTTTAAAATCCAACAACAACATAAGCAGCTGACAGTAAACAGGTCAGAGGTCACAGCAACACAACAAGTAACAACAGAGAGCTGAAATCTGGTCTGCAACTAATACTATAATATACATACTATATATATATATATAAAAACATACATTTTATATATATATATATATATATATATGAAAGTATCAAAGCCTTAAAACCAGCCGTCAGGACTTCTGGAACTTTGTGATGTCACACAAAGCAGTCACCAAGCCCCGCCCACCTGGACCCACCATCCAAACCTTGAAGGATTTGGTTTCTCTGAGTGTTTTACCTGAAATCTGCTTTATTTTTATTGGATCAGTCAGAAAACAGTCAGCCAATCACAAGAGAGGTTGTTACTAGAGCTCCAGAGAGAAGCCTGAGAGAGGAGATGTAAAACTATACTGAGATGGTTTTTATATCTTCTTATGGATCAACACTTCAAATAAAACACAGAAGAAGAAAATAATTGTCGTCTGTAAAATGCCAGAAAATCACATAAAATCCATCATAATTTCCTCAGACCAAAGTAATGTCTTCTAATGTCTTGTGTCTGACCAACAACACAAAAACCAGAAGATGTTCAGTTTACTATAAGTCACATTTGAGAACCTGAAACGACGACTAAGGACAACAGGACAAATGGGATTTTTGACAATTTAAAAAAATATAAATATAAAATTAGATTCCTCCCTTTGATCCATGGTGATAAAAACTGAAAATACAGTTTCACGACTTTGTGTGCACACCCTTCAGGAAACACTATGATGTAGAATAGTAAAAATGTTTAAAGGGTGTTGTCGTCCTCAGAGAATAATGAACTTTGAGGAGCCCCCGCTCTGCACGTGAGGGTTACGCAACCTCCTGAAAAGAGTCGTTCATGTTTCTGCGCTCAAATGGGAGACAGTGAATGCAGTGCAACAGGAATGTAGATGAGCCGGTCTGCAGCAAAGGCCGTTTGATATAACTCTAGATTATACAGTTGTAATGTGTTGTGTTGTCTGTCTATACTGCCTCTCACCCAGTGCATGCTGGGACATGCTGCGGGCCCCCTATGACCCAGAAGTGGATCATCTGGTGCAGAAAATGAATGGGTGGATAGTTGTTTCACTGTCTTCAACATCTGTATGATTTATAGTAGAAACTAAGGACTGTAGGTACCATTAAAGACTGTAGGAAAAATAAAGTCTGACTCCTCACGTCATAAGAATTCATGTCTGATAATGTTTTCAAATGAAGCACTTCTTAGTTTGAATGGATGCTGCTCAGCTGTGTAACCTCTGTCTCTGTCTAACCTCAATTCTGAAATGTGTCAGTAACACTGAGAATTAAACACCGTGGATGTCTGGTCACATCTGTTATCTTGTTCTTAGACCAGACAGTTCCTGATTTAAGAGAAAAATCTTCTATTTTTAAAACCATTTTCTTCAGCTGAAGCTCCCGTACAGCAGCTTCTGTTAAGACATTTCCCATGATCCCCAGCTCTGTCTGTAGGTAAAGTGGAGGCAATAAAACCTGTGATCACACTCTCCTCTAACGGCTTTTTGAGATACTGCTGCCCCTGACTAACTGTTAAAGTGAAGGCTTTTTAATTTTCAGACACAGGTTTCACTTAAACTCACAGTCTGTAACTTCTGCCGCCAAGGGTCTCTCAATCAAAACACAATCAAAAGACAACGTCGAGTGACAGCGTGACGTAGTGCGGATTCACGGAAATATTTTCACCGTTACTGTCAGCTTCTCCAATTAGAGAGTTTAAAACATGTCTGGAGAGGAACTTTAAAAATTTGGTTTAAAACTAGATAAAAGTCAATTTTGAGCTTCTGGCAGGAAACCGCAACACTGACACATGATCAGAGGATATGACATCATTCAGAGGCGACCAATGAAACATTACCACGATTAAAATCACTAATTCTCTGGTTTCTTAACAACATATAGAACATAAGTCTAGTTGTTTTTAAACATTTAAATATGAAAAAGTTACAGATTATAACTTAAAGTAAATATTGATGAAACTATTCTTTTCATGGATCACCAACTTAAAACTAGCTCTTCATGGTGGTTTTCTCTATGCAGCCCTCAGACATGAGACCACTGTGTTAGGCCTGCATCATGTTCATGTAATGAGCTGCACTTCTGGAAAGTAAAAGGGCTCCAGAGGAAACCTTCCCCTAGCTGAAAGAAACTGAGCTGTTTCTTATTCTTCCTCTAAACCAAGACCCTGCAGAATCTCTGAGCTCTGATATCAGTCACAGTCCTCACTCTGCAGTGACACATTCTTTACAAGAGGCGACACGTCCCCACAGTGTTATCTCAGGTATCCTGCTGCCTGCCTACACACATGTTTTACAGTGTTCACCTGCAGAGAGTGTGCGTGTGTCAGTGTGTATCGTACAGCTTCTGTCAACAAACTAAAAAGAGGAAAAATTCAATTTGTATACATACAGTTTGCATTCAAACCAATGGACAAATCAAATGAACCAGAGCTTCATGATGTAAACGAAATTTGTTTTTCAGACAGACGACTTTCTGCAGGTGAATATTTGACCTGATTCCTGTGCTGAAGATCAGACGCCACAGAGCAGATTTTATATTTAGCAGCAGAGTGAAGTAGAACTGTGTGAGGAAAGAGCCCTGCAGCAACATGTTACTGTCCCAAATCCTCCAAACACACACAACCTACACACACATTGAGCAGTCTCAGATTAAAAACCACACGTCTCTATGTTGAGAAAACTCAGAGTCTTAACATGTGAGCAAGTGTGAGGATCCACCTGCACCTGGATCCATCTGTCGTTTCTGACAGAGAGTCTGCGTCACCTACAGACGAGAGGTTAGGATATCTGAACCATCTTTGTTGAATCGCTAATCTTTAACAGTAATAATTCGGTAATAATTCTAGTATAAACTCTATTATTTAATTCTATTTTTTTTCCTAAGTTCTTTTTCAAGCAGTTTTTTGCCTTTTTGTTTTAGGACAATCACAGGACAGGTTGGGAGAGAGGGGAGCACATGCAGCAAAGTGCATGTGCTGGATTTGAAACCGGACTTAAAATTCAAATAATGTTGCCATTGCTGCTCCATAAGAAATACATATTACCTTCCTCAAAAACAACCAGTATCCGCTGCAGTTTATGTCATGAAATAACAGAAGAGAGAGTTTATTTTTATTTTCTGCTTTACTTTGATGCAGTAAAATGACAAAAGGAAACAAGGAGATCAGGGCTGGTTAAGTTCGAAGAATCCTAAACTGATTTTCCACAAGATCAATTTAAAAACTACTGGTGAAGCTGATTTGTGATTCATTAAAAACTGAATCTAAAAAACTAAAACTAAACAAAATAAAGACAAAAATTTATAAATAGCTGACAGAATTAATTAAAAAACACACACATCACATCTGTGTTTAGTAAAAATGCTGGACTAATACTGCAACAATAAATTGATTAACTGATAGCTGATCAACAAAGAATTATTTCATTTGAGAGTCGAGTTATCAATTAAGTTAATTATGAAGCAAAAATCTCAAATTTTCGATATTTTTGATAAAGTAATCAGTTTTTGATGAGATGTTAAAATATCATGTTCAATTCTTTCTTAAGAATGACTGAATAAACACAATAATAACTGTATTCATGCTGAACTGTCCCGTGCTGTTTGTATGGAAAAACATCAAGCGGCTCAATAAATTCAATGAACAGATAGTAGGTTATAAATCAATGTGCAACATATTATACTTGAGCAATTTTAGTTTTAAGGTAAAAACACTGGACAAAATTAAAGCTACAATGATTTGTCATTTGCTCGATTAAAAGAAAATTTATCAGCAACTATCTTTTTATGTGATTATTTAAGTTATTTTTCAAGCAAAAATACAAAATATTTTTCTTTTCTTCTTTGTTCTAGCTTCTCAAATAGGATGATTTGCTGCTTGGTTTTATCATACAAAAGATTAAATAAAATATTTTTGTATAAAACAAGGAATTTAAGGCCATCACATTGGGCTCTAATGATGTGACAACTCCCCTTTTTCAAATCATAAATCGATCAGTGGTTCAGCCACAGGACTGACAGTCTATGAATAATGCAGCAAAGACTGGGGGTGTATACAGGTAATTGTGGGTCTAGCAGGTCATCAACGTTAAATATCATGACACTTGATTCTTTTTTAGCGTTAAATAATCAGACAAATGTTTGTGCCTTTGTAATGAATAGTAATGGTAAATACAACAGGAGTGATGATGCATTCAAGAGTAGAAATCAAATTATAAAAGAAAAACTGATAAATACAAGATTTATTTCACCTTTGACCGTTGTTATTGTATTTCACTTAGTTTTGGGATGACCTGATTTTAATTTGTGTTTAAGTTTGAATTGACTTAAAAACAGATTATTTTTTCTTTTTATATTTTCTTTTATTCAGGTTTTTCTTGATGCTATTAACCTTGATCACTGTTAAGGTCAGTCTCTGTGATGATGCTCCAGCAGAAACCAACAGTCAGACAACTACAGACAGACAGACAGACAGACAGACAGACAGGCTGATCCTCTTGGAACCACAGAGTCTGCAGGAATCCTCTGAAGCTGATGGAGAGGAGCTGCACTGCAACAAACAGGCCGGAGCAGCTGCTGGAGATTTAAAACCTCAACCACCTTCAACGCCGGGTTCCATTATCGGACACCACTTCCCATTTATCTCCACAAACGTCCATCCCTCTAACTCTTCCACTAATAAACCTCCGGTGACTACGATCCAAACAGCCTGTGTTGGTGTCTCATGCGTCAGTTCACCGTGTGACAGACGATGGTCGCAGCCGCTGCAACGCAATGCAACCCCGGAGTCAGAAAAAGCACCGAGTTCCATTTTCGGACGCACTCTCAACCCCGCCTGGTCCGGTTTAGTACATTTTGAGATATATTACGACTTAAACACGGTTTTATTTAACACCAGGAACAGGCCGTTCTCATTCTGCTGCAGCACCGTTTAAAATAACAACACACAGAAGAGACATTTATTGAGAATTCACCGACATGAGTGACTCGGCCGCTAGCCAACGTGAAAGGCATTTATATACGTTAAAAAAAACCGGTAAAATACAGCGGGCCTGTCTCGTTTTTAACGCTGCCTGTCCGGCGGTTCAATATTTCGGGGAGAAAACGAAAGAAGTGCTTCCGACGGAGGTGTGTCCGATAATGAGCGCTACAACGTTCCCGTTAAACGGTACATCTTCTGCTAACCTCCTCCGTTGTTAGCTGGCTAACCAGGCGGCTGCTTTCAGACGTGACCGTTACTGGGTCCGTTTGTACGACAAGATAAAGTCGGTAAATATGTAATAAGTCGTCTCGTACCTTGTTGTGTCTGCTGGTTTTCCCACGGAGGACTGGAAGGATCATGGTTAGGTCATTCTCATACATGTGACGTCCATGTTTGCTCTGAGGAGCCTCGGCACGAGGTCAAGTTACAAACAACACCGACAGCTTCCGCTCACCGATTTCAAAATAAAACCCCTGTCGAGAAATTTCCTGAGCGATATAACTGTTCATTATAACTGATATATTTCTCTGTTTAAATATGATTTCACTGCATAAATTTCAAACAATTAAAGACACATTACTTCATATATCATTTGACTCATACATGTATTTATAGTTTTATTTTTTTTAAATATTTTTTCACATTTTTATTGTAAATATTTATTGAAAAAAATCCATTTATATCAAAGCTACCTGACTTGCAGTAGCTGCTTTTGCTTTATCTTTCTTTTGATTATCTCTAATATTTTCCATCTTTTTCACTCTTACAAAATGAAAAAAAACACATCATATGTAATGGTATAATGTCAGTTCTTCATGTTATTAAACCCCATAAATTTCAAGAGACATGTCTGAGGTAGTGGGTTAGTAATGACCTCAGTGTGGCAGCCACTGTCCTGCAGGAAAACAGCAGTAATCAATAAGTCAGCTGTATCCTCCAGGGTTAATAAAGAGGCTCACTAAACTGAACCTGGATCAGTCACTCCTCCAAAACAAGACACACATAATCTCTGAGGAGACCTGATTCTTCTTTTCTTGTCTTGGGAGGAAATATTTCATTTGGTTGAGAGAACAAATTGATCAAGATTGTTATCAACAATGCCACATGATACCCATCAGGCTTAATGTTTCATATATAATGGTTATAGCTAAAAGTGTTAATCTGAGAAAACATAAATCTACCTCTGCTCCTTTTAAAAAGTAGGTCAGTGATTTAACTATCTGTCTTTATTTGGAGACTCCTGCTGTAAATCTGAATAGACCCGAGGTCCTTTCATTGATGATATCTTAAAAGAAAAGTGACTCAGTTGCAGCTACGTAGTGCATGTTAGTTTACATGCCCCTCTTTAGTGTGGTTTAATGTGTAGCTGCAATGATGAGCCCAATAATCAATCAACAGATGATTATTTGACATTATTGGTTTGATAATGGTCAATGAAAATAATATATTTTAAGTTGTCACCTTGGGATGTGGGAAATCATAATGGCAATTTTCACAATTTTTTTCAATTTTTTAACCAAAACAGCTATTTGACTAATTGGGAAAATAATAAAATGATAATGAAAATAGTTTATTTTAACTACCTTTTAAACATATCTTGGTATAAATGGACAATTATTTGCTCTTCTGATAAACTTTTATGTTTTTTGGTTGTTGTTTTTTTTTTGTAAAGGTGAAAAATAAATTTGTTACAAAAACAACAGACTTTATGCTTTTATTTTGAAGCCACAGCAGCCGGTTTTCCCAGTGTTATTGTGTGTGCATTAATGCAGCTGCAGCTGTCAGAGCAACTGAGCTGGGTGAATGAATTATTGCTGTTTCTGGATGATTAAACTGTAAACAGCTTGAGGATAATAATAATAACAATAATAATAATCCAAAAAACAAGAACGTGAAGAGTTTAGTTGTTTTAGTTTTAGCTGTGTTATTTGTTTGATAGGAGTAGGGTCAGAGAGATGGTTAGGATTAGGTTGCAGACATTGATCGGGAAACAGACCACAGGTCGGGGGACAGAGGATAAGGTGGGGTCTCCCACCCACACAAGTGTGTCCACCACCACCCCCAGACTGTCTTTCCCAAATGCTCTAAATTACCTCTACTATATATGGAGTATGGCCTTGATCGGAATTAGAATTCAAAGAGTTTATTCATGTCCTAAACACACCAAAGTACCAAAGTAACCAAAGTATTTTTTAAGCCTACTTACACTCATGCTTTGTTGCATAAAACGAGTTACCATCCACAGCATACCTTCAGACGGATTATTAAATCTCAGCTGATAAGGTTTCATAGAATATGCACAAATGCAGAGGATGTTGAAAGGGCAATAAAAACACTATTCAGAGCTCTCAGAACACGAGGATATAGCAGAACTTTTCTATAAAAACTGAGACAAAACTGAGTTTTCAAGAGATACAAAGATCTGCTATGGTAAATAGAGAAATAAATAGACTCATTTTTAAAAAAGCTGCAGGATATAGTTGAGCCTCTAACAGACAAGGACAAAACCAAATGAACATTTTAGATCGATAAAATATATTACTAATAGACACACGGGTGTAGGTGCTCCTGAACAAATTCTCCACTGTGAAACTGATTTAAGTAATCATAATCATGTTTAAAAACGTTATCAAGGATCTATCATCATGTTCAAAAACTTCATTAAAAACTGAATGAAGGTCAAGGAAAGTTTGATCATGGTTAAAAAACTTTATTAAAAGACTCTTATGAATGGAGTTGTAGCTGAATAAAAGGGGAATCATGTTTAAAAACTGGACTAAAACACCAATCATGTTCAAAAACTTTGCTAGGAATTGAATCATGTTTGATGATAAACAAACCATGAAGTGTTTAGTGTTTTTTTTCTAAAATCTTTTAAAAACGTGTGAGACCTTCTGAAAACTTCTTTTAAAACATTTAAAAACTTCTTAACACTTCTAAAATCTTCTAAAAGCTTTTTAAAACTTGTGGGAACATAAATACATATATACATACAGAAGTTCTCACCAGTTTATAAAAGCTTTTAAAAGATCTTAGAAGTTTTTAGAAGTTCCCACAAGTTTATAAAAGCTTTCACTAACTTGTGGTCCTGGTCCTGGTCCTCTTATTCCTGGTCCCGGTTCTGGTCCCAGTTCTGGTGCCGCTTCTGGTGCCAGTTCTGGTCCCGGTTCTGGTCCCAGTCCTGGTTCTGGACCTCTTATTCCAGTTCCTGTTAGTCCTGGTACTCTGAAAAAATAAAACGTAAAAGTCTTAATGTTGGCCTCTTACAGCGGTTCTGCAGCAATGGAAGTAAATCAAACGAGTAAATTATAGCAGTGTTGAAACAGACTGTGTTACTACACCATTTGAAGCATGATTTGGACAATATTGCACTGCAGGAAGAAGTACTGCTATAAGAAAGGGGAGAAAAAGCAAGTAAGCTAACAAAGGAAGGCAGATGAGTTGGTCAGGGCATCATCCTTTAGCAAGATAATGAGCCACAACAAGAACAGAATCAGCCAGTGGCTTCACATGATGAAGACTGGCAAAGTCTCCAGACCTGAACCCTGTGGAGCTGGTCTGGGATGATGCGTGGAGCTGGTGAAAGCAAAGCAACCTGACAGGTTCACACATTAGTGGGAACTTCTGCAACCGCGTTGTTGATTCTGATTCCTTAAAAATATCTCCATCAGCATATTTGTTCTACAATACATTAAGACATTAAATTATGTAAACACAGGTAAGATTTTAACATTTGATTTTTTCTTCCACATGTCAGTTAATGAAGTTTGTGAAAAATGATTTTGCCATTAAGAAACTTCCGAATACATGTTTGTTTACCTATTTGAGCTTGAACTGCAGTGACAGACACAGTTTTAAGTCCGTTTCTTTTATTTGCTTCTCTGCATTGAGCAAGTGGTCTAATTTATAAGCTTTATTTAGAACTTGTTTTAACTTGTTTTCATGCATTTTTACATCTAGATTGTTTGTGATGTTTGTTTGAGTCTTAGTTTGTTGAACTACTTAGAGTTCTGAAGTGTTAATTCTGCTCTTTTCCATAAAATCCCGACATGTAACATGCTATGGCCTTTAATATCTTTGTGAAAAAGTTAGGGGATCTTGCTTGGTCCAATAGAGTAGTTAAATTTTGTTCCTGCGACCTACAATTGACCGAGTTACTGAATAAAGCTACACTTGACATCCACTTTATTTGGTCCATCTGTACTATCTAATGCAATTTAATACAACTGATCTGGCATTAAGTCTGAAGCATAAGGTTGTGTCTAATATTCTGCCCCTTGATGTATGTAGGGTTGAGAAAAAACAACAACTTAATAATTAAAAAATATTGTCCAGTACATCATCACCTTATGACCTCTACAGATCATCAACTGAACACACATCCTGACTGTGTTAACAAAAACAAAAGCATTTGCTGAATGGTATTATTTTTGTAAATATAAAATGTAATGAGTTGTATTGAATTTCAGCAGATTGTACAGGTTATAAAGTAGGGCTGCGTGTCTAATCCTAACCTGCAAACAATCACATATAACACATTGTCTGGTGGGTGCCTCAAGGTGTATGAAAATGAGTTTTTTATGCAGATCAAGTTCACTAAATGCTAATATGCAGACTAGTGTTTATGTGGACTGTGAGTAACTTTTACTTATGAAAAGTTGCTCGATGTCCAATTCAGTTTTTAATTTTGTAATTTATACATACAATATGTGGATGTAGTTTTAAATATATAACTAATATATGTCTTGATGTTATGACAGGATGAATGTAACACTAAAACATTTATGTCCATGGTACTGTAAAACATGCTACTTGTTGCCTGTGACTGGAATTATTTTTTTGTTTAAATTGTGAACAAATAAGATAAAATAAGTTTCCAATCTTCTCTTTGTTGTTAGGTCCAGGAAGCGATGGCTGTGAGGTATTTGCCTTTATGAAATATTTACTACATCCAGATGTAGACCCTTGACGAGAATAGATGGTAGTAGTTACAATTCAGTGTTGAGGGAGGATTTTAAAGTTGAAAAGTGACAAAACTGACAACAGATAATACAAACAGGACTTTAGGGGTTACGGGATGGGAAAAATGACTCTTAGATCCAGTCTGATTCTTTCTTGAAAGTACTTAGACTGGATTCATGCTACTCCTGAACTCAGGCTAAATAGATTACATCTCATGTCTGTCATGCCAGTTACTTTTATTTCACTTACAATGGAGTAGTTTTTAGTTGGAGTTACATTTTCTAAGGGGTGGGGTAACAAGCTGGTTGAATGGACAGTCTGTGTGTCCCCTCCAGAAGCTCTGTGAGAAAAGTTACTTTTTAATCCAGTTTTTGAACACATTCTTTCTACGTAGTCTAGAAAGTTTGATTGTTTTGAACTATCTACTTCAACTGGATAATTACAAACTGAGCCAACAACAACAGGCTACATGGGATTGAAGAAGACCATAGCGGCTGAGGAAGTCGAGGACATTAGGAAGTCGCTCGATTTCCTCACGGAGCAGATTTCTGCTGTTGGGCTACAGCAGAAAAGTGTCCTGGATGTGGTCCAATGATGTAATCATTCCACATGAAACCCCAGTCATATGTGCAGGCGGTGACTGCTGAAACGGGGGAGAGCCTGGTGAACTGGATATCAGCTCCACGGAGCAACAAGTGGCTGCCTTCTTGCAGTCCAAGGGGATAAAGCTGGACTGTGATGACATTTAGGCATGCTACCCTCTGCACAGGAGAAACGCTACCGACAAACCAGCCATCATCATCAAGTTTGTTAACAGGAAAAGCAAATCTGCACTACTAAAACAGGGAAGGAAGCATAAGGGATCCAATGTCTTCATGAATGAGCAGTTGACCAAAAAAAAATGCCGACATAGCCAGGAAGGCACGCTACTTGAAAAAGCAGGGAAAAATCCAAAACACTTGGTCTACTAACTGTAAAATCTTCATTAAGCTGAACGGAACACCAGAGGAGGCCAAAGTATTAGTTGTCAGACATATGGAGGAGCTGGAAAAATACCAGTGATCAACAGGAACTGGACCATGAGGTAACATGTAACTGGTTTACGCACAGCCATGACACACACTGAAAAAAAATTGTTTTCCTGCATTTGGATCCATTAACCACATGACACAGAGAATTAGTGAACATGATCATCTGGAGATGAACACTTTTGAATACACTGATCATAATACATGGGATTTGGAATATGAAATTGACCCGGATAACAATTTCTTCTCTTCCATCAACAATAACTGTGACTATTACACTGATGAACAGTACAACAGGAGAATTAAGACAGATGCCAAACTATCCATCATCCACTTCCAGAACAGAGGAAACAATAAATGCTTTTAAAAATGACTTACTGGCACAGAAATTAGATGATATATATCAAAATAAAGACGTTGATAGTGCATATGAGGAATTTCTCAGAATATTTACTTCACCATATAATAAAAACTGTCCCATAATGCAATATAGTAGGAAATTAAAATATGCAGGATGTCCATGGATAACAAGGGGTTTACAAAATGCCTGCAAAAAGAAAAATACACTGTACGGATACTTCTTATGACAGAAAACTAAAGAAGCAGAGAATAAATATAAAAAATACATGAATAAGCTAACTAATATTATAAGGAATAGCAAGAAAGAATACTATAGGAAAATATTAGACAATAATAAAAACAACATTAAAGGAATATGGAGCATACTGAACAATGTTATAAAAAATGGATCTAAACAAATTAACTCCCCTGAGTATTTTACTGTTAAGGATCAAGAAGAATACAATATGGATGTTGTGGCAAATAGCTTTAATGCATTTTTTGTAAATGTTGGACCTGATCTGGCAGGAAAAATCCCTGATCCTGGGACATCTGAAATAAATCTAGATAAGTTAATAAATAAAAATCCTTACTCCATGTTCCTCCAAGCAGTGGATGAAAGGGAAATTATATATATTGTCATGAATTGCAAGAACAAAAAGTCTTTGGATTGTAATGATATTGATATGAGTAAAATAAAAAAGGTCATTGAGGAGTTTTCTAAACCCCTCAATGACGGGCGTAGTCCTTAACTGGGTCAAGGGTTACTTAAGTAACAGGCAACAGTTTGTGAAGCTGGGTGACAGTTGTGGCGTCCCCCAGAGGTTAGTGATGGGCCCCAAATTTTTCATTATGTATATCAATGATATAAGCAACATATCTAAGATATTGAAGCTTATTTTGTTTGCATTACATATAATATATATATAATATATATTAGTAAGAAATTGTATGATGGTATGAACTAGTATTTAAATTATGTGCATTAATATAGGAAATAATTATTATATAAATTATGTTTTCATATATATGAGGAAGCTATTATTCTAGCAAGCATTGATTTATGGGGGGGTTCAATAAGTGTTGACTTCTTCCCACTCCCTTTTGGATGTGGTTGACATTGCATTGCATCATGTTTTCTGTTAGGTGTAAGTTCACTGTTTTCACTGAGACCATTGTGCTTTCTTTTTTTTATGTTTGTTTTTTTTTCTTTCACTCATTCGAAATAAAATGATCAAATCAAATCAGTGGGATGTTGCTGAGCATGAGCCATTGTGCTTCCTGATCTTGGTCAACTAGTTTAATTTACCAATCCTGACATCACTCTAAAAAAACATTGGCTAAAACTTGTTCATCTTTGGGGAAGTTAATGTTATGAATGGGATGATATCTAATGACAACACAGTTGAAGAACACTCCTTGCTTTTTTGCAGAGAGAAGTAAGCTGCAAAGCGTGCGTATACACTTTATATGCTTCAGATTTAGCATGCAGACATGAAAGTGGCCTGATCTTCTCGATTAACACTTGGAAAGAGAGCAAGTCCAAAATCAAAAAAGCGTTTTCCTAAGCGTCGGAGCTATTCCTTAAATGTAGATTGACACTTACATGTATGTTACACTCACATGTTGATGGTGTGAGTCCTCTCCGAACACAAACGCAAACTTGTCTGGCAGTGTTGCCTTTTTTCTTAGGGGGTTTACCTGCAGTTAAAAAACCCGCTTATACCTGCAAACCTTGGTTTCAGAGGCTGAAAAATCTCTGGAGGAGCTGTCACTGTCTTCCACCATGTTTGACACATAACAAAACCACGTTACTTGTCTCGCATGTGTTTGGGAGACTGTTGCTGTCTGATGCTGCACAGAACCTAACGTGAGTCAAATTAGTGACTCAAAAAAAGTAATACCAACCGTCTGGCATTTCTACCAGGATCACCGTTTATCTCTAGTGGGGACTGACACACAAAATGGGCAGCTGAAATATTTGCTCATATTTGAGCAGTGCTCAGTCCAAGGTGCAAAAGACATTAGGATTGTCCTGAAAAAAAAGCTGAAGGGGACAATTATGTAATTACTTCATTCTCACTTCATTACTGGAATATCAGAAACACCGTACAGTGCAGTGTCTATAATGTGATTAAATAAGAGGCTTTCAAACCTGAGTGCTGGAACAAATACTGGATAGTGCAAGTTACTGTGTACAGTATGCACAGTGCCTGCTTAGACTTGAGCTTTGTCAGCAAACAGAAAGTACGCTATTGCACAACCTCTGTACTGCGCTGGTTTTGTAATGACTTCACCAGAGAAGCAGCAGTATACAGATTGGTCACAGCCTTGGATGAGGCCTTTAACATCTGTGCCGTCTACAAATGAAAGGAGTTTCACAGATGGATGAGGTGAAAATAGAGGTGCAGTTATTTGGGCATGAATGTGGGCTTATCAAACCTGCAGTAAAACACTTCCAGGTTGTAATCCAGTTGATGGTCCTTCACAGTTTGGGGGGATGGTTAACTGTAGCTGATGACGTCCCTCAGGTCTTTCCACATGGGATACAGGGTTGTTGCAGTGTTTTGTTTTTTCAAGTGTAGCTTCTTTGAGCAAGGGGAGACCTGAGATGGTCGTAACAAAGTAAAAGTTGTAACTGGTGTCACATCAGCAGGAGCCTCATGCTGAGGTGCAGCACGTGCTGTAGTGCTGAGTCTCCCACCAACAAGCTGTTGAACCGAGTCTCGTGGACTCATGGCTGTCGATGGGGGACATGAGCACTTCAGAAGTGCTGTCCCCCATCGACAAGCAACCGTCGGTCGACCGAAGGTGACGTCAACAAGTCACGAGACTGGCCCTTGGAATTTTGGTAATTATTTCGTCATGATGACGACACGGACTTCACTGATGTGAGGTTGTATATAGGACCTCAAACTGGTTATTTGGTTGTAGCTGGAGAGCGCAGCTACCGGCATATGGATGGTTGGAAGTCCACCGGGGGCACCCGGTCCTCCTCCACCGGCCTTAGGGCCCTGGGGACCGGTGGAGAATGAAGGGAACACCTGCCTAGCCAGCCAGATCAGCCAAATCACCCCTTAGATAGAAGGGGTGACGGGTTAACAAGGCAAACTCTTTCAAATAACTTTTATGAACTGAAAACAGAATGACAAGTCAAAGGTCTGACACATCGCTCTGGCCTCTATCTGGATTACTAGGTAGGTCACCCTGTATGTCAATCACATGGTAACCACGCCCTAAAACCACTCTGCTTTGCATCTCATGCTTTGCATGTCGTTGGTGGAAAGTTGGTTTCGACTTCGTTAGTTCTCTATTGTGTTATAACGACAGTCGTTGGAGTCACTTGCCACTTGTGAACAGTTGTTATTCTTTGAGGCTAGATTGTTGAATCTCCTGGGAAGGGATGAAAGGGCAGCATTGTAAATTGGAGATAGGTGGTGTCTGAGACCTCCTCCCCTGTTGAGCTTCTGGATTTGTGCCTGAACACCACATATTTCCAGTTTAATGGCAGAACAATGGCAGTTGTTCACTCTCAGTTAATCCAAAGCAGGTCGATGCTGTTGAGGCTGTTTGCAGGCTGCTGGTAGCAGGCCGGCGAGAGAGCTGGTTTCTCAGGTTGCAGAGCTGACCTGGGCTGGGGCCTTGTTGCCCTTTGAAGAGCCGAGAGGAGAGAACAGGAACTGCTCTCCAGAGCAAGCCAAGAAGAGAAGAGAGAGAGAAGAGGGCCAGAGATCTGGTTTTGTTTGGTGACACCCTTGGGGGTCACATGTCACACGCTGACCCACACTGGCTGGCCGGTAAGGTCCGTGGGGGGAAGGGTCATCCCCAGGTGTGAATGGTGAGGAACTGTGAAGTGTGAGTTCCTTTGTCCAGTGGAGCAAAGAAACATTTGGTTTCTTGAATGATGAGTCCCAACACCAGAGACGCCGCAACGGGGCAGGCAACCCAGGCAATTGCCTAGGGCCCCGAGCTGAAGGGGGCCCCGAGGGACGGCTGACATCGATGACAAAATAATGGAACTGCTTTTGACGCAGCAACGACAACGCAACAGAAATGAAATAAGTTAGTCCTTTGGTGCCAATGCCAATGATATTTTCTCCCAGAATAAAGCATTTGTTGTTAAAACTGATACCAGCATCAATTCTGCTGTCATTTTAGTCTGTCTAAACTGGTGCTAATTTGTATTTGGAATTATGTTTTTTAAATGTGAGCTGCTTGACAACTGAATTTCCCTTCCAGGATAAATAAAGTATATCCTATCCTATCCTATCCTATCCTATCCTATCCTATCCTATATATCCATACATATTCTGCTATAGCCTAAATGTTACATTAAATAAAATGTTAACATGAAGCATTAAAGTTGTTACTGCAAATGGATGTTCATTAATTATTCCATACAGATCTCAAATGTTGTGTTTGTGTGTCATGCAGTTCTTTTCTTTACTTTACGCAAGCTAACCAAATACATTGTGCTCTTTTCTTTTTTCTTCCTCAAGGTGCTTCGTTGAAGTTTTTTGGCCCACAACAACAACAACAACAACAACAGCAGCAGCAGCAGCAGCAGCAACAAAGTAGGAACTCATTTAGTTTCCTTTATAAAGTTAAGAAGTTAAGAGTGCCAGGAGAGGCTCACAGGACTGGCACTGATTTCAATAGAAAGAGATGTTCGGAGGTCCTTAGATATGGAAGACATAGTGTCTGCATTTGCAGAAGCCAGTTTTAAGAAAAAAGGGCACTACTATTGGACTGTGGATATAGGACCAAGGTGTCACAGCAAGTTTTAAGTTCTTCCTTTCCACTTCAATTCCTTGTTTGTTTGTTTTTTTGCTTGGTTGCGTTTTTATCATTCTGAAAATTTTGCACATTTCAGTTATGTTTGTTTTTCTGTTATTTATATATTGTATGTAAAGTTTGCATTCAGATAGTTATGTTATTTATTATTTATTTTATATGTTAATTGTTTAATAAAAGATTTCTTTACTGATCCGTAGTCCTGGACTTCATTCATCATGATTCTGGGGGGGCCCGTGGTCCTTCTTGCCTAGGGCCCCCAGGGGTCTAGAAACGCCCCTGCCTAAAACATTTGCATGTTACTGCACTGTGGAAAGGATGGTCACACCAAATACTGATTTTATCTTGCTTTTTGCAGGTTTACTGCACCCTGTATGAAGGCAACTGATAACTAAAAACTATAAATGGCATTGTTGTTGAAAGCTTTCTCATTTTACTTTTAACGCCTACAATTTTGTACACTACTGTAGGTGTATCTGCTTACAACTACATTATAGTGTGTAATAAACCATTTATTAAATACGTGTATAATGCTTAGGTATGCTAAATACCTAAGCGGAAAGAAAAGTGGAATTAGGGAACTGATCATAACATTTCCGACAGCATTTGAAGGCATCATATTTCCTTCTTTTTCTTTCCTCCCCTTCCTGTAGCTCGTCAGAGCGAAGTGAGCGGGAAAAGACTCAAGCAGCACCAAGGCGTGGACTCTCTCGGTAAGAAATGGCTCCCAAAACCAAAAAAGCGCTTGTAAGGGAAACACTGGGGCACCTGAAGAAGGCTCAGTTTGAAGCGTTTGTTGAGGTGCTTCTGGATCGCAGAGAGGAGCCGCGTGTCAAATGCAGTGATGTCGAGGGTCAGGGCTATTTACAAGTCACAAACGTCCTGGTTTCCACATTTACTGAGCGCAAAGCTCCTCAGGTGGTTGCGGACATACTTCGGGAGATCGGTTGCGAAGAAGAGGCAGACAAACTCGGTAAACATCTTCCGTTTACAGTTTTTGGCGTAAAGCAGAGCAGAGCAGAAACGAGTGGTATTTTTTTGGCATTGTGTGTTAACGAAAGCGGAAATTGAAATGAAAAACTTTCACTTACGAGCAAAGGCCACGTAGGCCTGTGTAGGGACACTTCCTTGATCTGCAATCAGTTGCCAGTCGTATATTTTCTTTATTGTACAGTGCTGTTAATCTAACTGGGGCAATATCACTCTAAGACAAAGATAAAACTGTCCTTATTTAAGTTGTTGAATAGGGGGGAAAAAAGATGCAAAGCCTGTGCATAGGTAGGCTACATCCTTAAGGCTCATTTCCGTATTAATACATTTGTATGTAACATTCATAAAACTGTAATACAATGTAGAGAGAAAATAAAAATCAGGGTCTAGCTGCAAAAATAACTTAATCATCATCAACAGGTAGGCTAGGTCACCTAGTAATGATAATGGTAAAACTATATGACAGCCCGTCGTTTATAGTGTCATTTCCCCCACATTTACCATGTAATTCATCTGAATTTACGATGTAGTCTCAACCTAATTTTGTCGTATGAATCAGTGATTACCAGTTATTAATGGTACTACAGCCTGGAATGTGGGTGCAGCTTGCTTTCACTTGTTCTGGGTTGCTTCCCACACTTTTGACTCAGTTGAAATATTATTATATATATATTATAGTTATTGTGTTCCAGGCTAACCCTTTATCTCATATTTCAATTCCACCATATATTATTTTTGTCAGAACCTAACTGTCTTCCTATTTTTTGTGCAGTTGCAGAGACAAGTGGACAGTCCTCAAACCCTGGTTCCAGTGACAGTGAGTTCTTTTCTCCTCTTTTTAACATGAGACATTATAGACTATCTGTTGTAGGCACCTGCAGTTGCATAATTTAACATTAAGTTTTATCCTTCTCCAAAGCGTTCTTTGGACTGTACTCTTGGAGCTGTCATACAGTGTTTATAGCATTAAAATGTACATGTAAGGTAACAACTTGAGACGTGACCACAGAAGGTCATTTGGCTTGATAGACATTTAGACAAGTACAGTCAGACATATCTACAATAGATTATCTATTTAAAGTAAAAGAATAGAATAGAGTAGAATATAAATGTATTTTCCACCAGAGCAGAAAAGTGTCTTTAATGCACCAAAACATAAAAGCAGCATGAGAAGGTTTAACATATAGATCAGAGGTGGTAACGAAACATAAAGGCCTTGAAAACTCTTAAGAAGCATTGATTTCTTTAAAAAGGCCATTAAAGATATTAAAAAGTATAAAATTTCATTTACAAAGGTTGTAAATACTGTAGGTAGTAATGCTATTTATAAAGGTTTTTGTATTGGATTTTAGCAACAACTGTGGAAAATCTCTGACATTATGTAACATTCATACGTGGACCTTATAGATCTTACTTTTTTAGTTGGTTAATCCTTCTGTCCATTTTACGCTGCTTATCCTGGTCATGTTTAGTGATTAGTTACTGATAATAATAGGAATTATGGTTAAATACATAAAACATTAAAGCTGAAAATAAAATACAGTGGAGACATATTGCAAGTTGGCAGTTCAGTTTTTAAAATTCTGTTTGCACTTTAACCACAATTAACTTTCTATATTCTCCCAAGACCATGAAAAACATTTTTAATTTTCCCTTAAATTTGTTTCAGCTGCAGGACCCTCACCTGGAGCAACTGGTGGAAATACAATGGCAGAAGGTGGATGCACAGGTAGTATGAAGTCTTCTCAGTCAGTGTCTTCTACTCTGGGTCACTTTGTCTAAAAACACAGGATATGGCTATAAAGCCCAGTTCCCTTCATGGTTGGACATTCACAGCAGGGTTAACTTGATCAAGAGTAATAAATCAAACCGTGTCTGCTGAGAAACGCTTCATGGTTTTATAGAATTTATTGAATAGTTTGATATTTTGGGAAAATATACCTTTTCTTACCTAGAGTTTGGTGGGAATGTTGATACAACTCTCATGTCTGTGTGTTGAGAACAGAGTTTGAGCCAGGAGATCGTTAGCTTAGCATATACACTGGAAACAAAGGGAAGCAGCTAGCCATCCTGGATCCGTCCAAAGTTAGAAAATCTGCCTATCAGCACCTCTGACGCTCAGTAATTAACACATTATATCTTGTCTAACTGTGGATGGTCTAGCTGTTCACCCCTGCTTCCAGTTTTTATGCTAAGCTAACTGTATCCTAGCTTCATATTTAGCATTCAGACATGAGAGTGACATCAGTCTTCTCATGTAACTGTTGGCAAGAAAGCAGAAAGTGTCATTCCTAAAATGTCATCATAAAAACTAGGATGTGAGAGCTTTACAAAATGTCATTTGGAGAATATTTCATCTGTATAAACTGTAGACCTTAATCTTTAAGATGTAGTTTAATTACATAATTAGAAATCTACTGTTAGAAATATGTGACAGTCATCTTTACTTTGAGTATGGAAAGTGGATTTTGTGAAGAAACCTTTCTTCAAAAGAAATGTATTAAGTTGGCTTTAACTTCATGTTCAAATCCAGTCAGTCATTCTCTTCTCCTCTTTCCTCAGATGAGCACTTCGTGGACAAACATAAACTTGAGCTGATCAGGAGAGTGACCAACATTGCATCGATTTTGGATGAGCTCTTGGTCAAAAAAGTCATTGACGATGAAAAATGGGAAGAAATTAGGAAAATGTCCACCCCTAATGCTAAAATGAGGGAGGTCTATACTTGCATGAGAGCTGGTGACGAATGCAAAAATATCTTCTTTGAAATCCTTAAAAGACATGAGAAATTTCTCATTGAAGACCTCCAGAAAAAGGAGTAAATGTTATGGTGAAATCCATCTTTAGACCAAACATGAATTGTCTTCCTGAACACAAAATATTTTTATACGTTATCAGTGATGAACTACTAATGTTAATGCTATGTCTCTGTGGAGGTTTTCTACTTGGGGTTTTTAACAACTGTTGCCCTTAATTTTACAGCTAAACCTGGTGAAACTTGTATGGAGTTCAGTGTGTTCCCCGTCCTGATGAGTGAGGCTCATTTAAATGCTTCATTTTGACCCAAACACATCATGAGATTTCCTGTCAGGTTTAAAAAAAAACATCCAGAAAATGTTGTAATCATGTAAGAAATTAATTAAGGATCTCAACATCCAATGTTTAATGTGGAACAGGATTTTTTAAGAAAACAGAATTTGCATAATTGTTATCCTTAATGTTTGCATGTAAATCACGTTTCAAACTTCCAATCATGTCAAATATGATGAAGTTTTTAAATATTATTTTATCTTAGATTATGTCCAATAAGAATTTGTTGGTGGTGCTTCATTCAAAATGTTTTCTAATTAGAAATTCATAATAAAATCTTATGATCTCTGTTTGTTCTGTTTGTTCATTTTGAGTGAATGGAGTGTCTTAAACATAGTATATGAAATATATAATGATGTAATGGAGTTTAGAATTCGTGTTTTTCCCATGAGGTTTTTAAAAATGCTCATTGATCTTAAAATGTATTTGTGTCTGTAATTGTTCAGAGGGATACAAGTCTTTACTGAGATGGATGTTGCCAGTAGGGAAATATTAAGGTTTGGGAAGTTCTACTTAGTTTGTGAAAAAGTTGTGTAAAGACTTTTGTGGCTCCAGCAGAAACCTGATAAACTGCCTCAGTAAGTTGTTGCAAAGAAGAAAATCCAGATGTGTGGAGTTTTGTTAACCAGTGGTTCATATAAGTACTATTATACCTACACTATAAATCATTTTCAATAGCTTCATTGCCATGTGGCTCACTGGTTCACAATCTATTCTAATGTTTAATAAGGTGGCCCAAAGCTGACAGACCCCTTTATGATTTATACTAGTACGCTGGCTATTTATTAATAACGTTATTTTCATAAATGATGTCTGTTATGTCATGTCACCCAGAGGTTCACAGTTTATTTAAAGAAGTGTAACTTGTGCAAATCTGGATTTACAAATGAAACTTTTTAATGGAGACTTTAGCCTGTCTGGAACAATCTAGTCCAGATTTGAGTCTACAGTGACCGGGTCTAAAGGCAAAACGGAGAATCACATTGGTTATCATTGGGATTGGGCCTGAGTCTTTGTGCAACCGCCTGAATCAGAAATTGTGTCATTTGAGGAATAAAGAGGCAGGACAGACTGTAAACGGATCCACTACCTCAGACACGAGGACTCGCTTTGACCAAACATCTGCTTCATGTAGCAGGATTAAAAATTTATATTTTCAAACCTTCACACAAACTGAAACAGACTGACCCACAAGAGGAGAGAGAGAGAGAGAGAGAGAGACACAACCGGTTAGTTGTATTTCCATCATCCGTCAGCATGAACACCAGCAGTACACTGAATCACCATGAAGCTTGTTAAAATACAGCGAAGAATGATTTTCCGTTTTAAAAAAGATGAGCATAAGTTGAGTTCAGCTTTTACAACTGAAGCTATAGGTTGTTTTTAAAACTTTAGTAAGGTATTACATTTGATTTTGTTAGTTTTATGGCTCTAAACGAAACTGGGCGTAAAAGAGAAATAAAAGTTCATTTTAACCTCGGAGGCAAAAGTTGGACAAGTTGGACAACTCATTCGCAACACACATTCAAAGCCGAGGATATAATGTCATGCGTGTTTGTCTCACCCTCATATTTCCTCCCACCTCCTGAACGTTCAAAGCTTTTCATTTATTATAAGAAATGTTGGAGACAAATAATCAGGCTGCAGTATGATTTTGCCACACACACACACACACGCACGCACGCACACACACACACACACACACACACACTATCTACGACACTACCACACAACGACACACACACACACACAACACCCATCACACTACACCACACATTACACACAAGATACATAGACCAGTTTTCCTTCCCATTCATTTCTTAAAATATATACCTGGAACCTGTAACACATCTGTTGTGGCAGCCTATACATGTTAGAAGTCACGTGCTTTAATTAAATAGACATCTGTGCTACTTTTATTTTTAATGAATAAGTCAGGCAGTTAGAAAAAGAACCTGAAACTACTTTGATAATAATTTATCAAGTAATGTATCATTTATAAAGAAAAAAAATCATTGTTTTCTTTTCAGTTATAATGGTTTACTACTGGACTGAACATTTGGATCATCAAAGAAAGAAAACATTTTATCATTTACGGTAAATATATATGTGACATCAGAGGTGTGTATAAAGTCTTAACTTTCCCTATTTTTTATTTATTCCACAGCTGCTTGATCCTCAGCAGCAGCAACTGATGTAAATACCATGGCGGAAGGTAGGTGCTGAGTTCAGGCTGTTTGGCATCAAAAGTTTGCCCCACTTTTTTATGAAATACATCCTGATGTATATTATCTCCAAACAAACCACCCTGGCTCATGTTTCTGTCCCTTTTTCCTCAGAGCACTTTGTGGATAAACATCGAGCGGAGCTGATCCAGAGCGTCACCAACATTACACCAGTTTTGGATGGACTCCTCTCATGTGATGTCATCAATAAAGAAAGTTATGATGAAATCATGTCTATCCCCGGCCCTGAGGGGAAGATGAGAGCGCTCTTAAGTGGGCCTTTGAAATCCAGTGGAGATCGAGGAGAAAAGATTTTCTTCAACATCCTTGAAGCACATGAGCCACGTCTAATGGCTGACCTGAAGAGGGAGGGGCATGAGAACATCAAGTATAAAGTGCCAGTGAGTAAATGCTTAGTTATATAAGTTATTCAAATACAAGTGTAGATGGTGTAGGTGGCGTCATGTGGCGTTTTGATGATGATGGTCTAACTGGTGAGTGGAGGCACCCAGTGACCTTTTGTTGCCTTGTGAAGTACAGCTTTTATTCAACAAGATGAAGGTTTAAAATCAACATTACTGATAAATGATTATAAATCAAATCAAATTGCGTCATGCTGCCACCTATTTCTACAGTAGATTCATCTAGAACATCTCATGTAAGATTCAGTTTTTCAGCTTACGACTTAGAGGTAAGACAAAGAAGACAAAGAGTGTCACATTACATAAACTACATGTGTTTCATAAATGTCAAATTAATTCCTTTTATGATTCATAGTAGAAAAGTAAATCTGCTTTATTTATCAGTTTTATCAGTATTTGCTCTTTTTCTCAGATTTTCATGATGAGTTGATTTTAATGTCATTTTGCAATGAATTCTTTGTATTATATTTTTTGGAAAAGGCAACTGGGCCTCAATTATTGAGGGGGAGCAAAACATTAGGTAAAGATTACATAATATAGTACAGTGCAATGTGGTACAATACCACGTACTTTAACTTCAAACATTGAGTTGTATCAATACCTCTCTGATGCGCTCAATATTTTAATTTGACAGCACTATTAATTTATGTGTTTTGACAGAATTTGAACATTATAATCTTTACAAAAGCAGAATTTGTTGCAGAGCTTTTGGATTGGATTCTTTTAGGATTCATGGGTGTTACTGATATGTTGTTTTATGATTCAGAAATGAGCAAATGTTTGTGTAATGTTATAATTAATACTTGATATTATGTTTTATTCACAAGAAACTAAATGTGACTGGAGTTGTTAAAGTTTTTACTCAGATTTTGAAAGAGGTTTTTATTTTCTTTCTCCTCAGGGAAACATCTGACGTCACTACTCCAGAAAGTGAGTAATGTCACATCAGATGCACTTTACACAACACAGCTTTCATTTAACAGTTACAGGTTGAAAGTTATCCTCCTCATGGCTGCTATAAATAACACACATGACTAGTTTACATTGATGGAAAGAAATTAATGTTTTATAACTAAAGTGGAAATATTACATAATTGTCTCCTGATCACTTTGGATCCATCAGGATTTAACCATGACATCAGTTAAGGAGAAACTTCTGGAAACACTGGGAGATTTAAGTTATGGAGAGCTCAACGAATTCAAGTTGGTCCTGCAGCGCCCAGAAACAACGAGCGGCCAACCAAGAATCCTAAAACGTCAAATGACACAAAGAGTTGACTTGGTGGAGCT
>NW_019174671.1:0-172 GCF_002260705.1 Seriola dumerili
TAAATTAATCTGGGATGACATCACACACTTTGTTATGCCATTGGTTATACACCTAAATCATAAGCTGTGTGCCACTTCAGGGGATTTGAAGACCAATTATGTCACAGTGGCATGTGGTAGCAGTGTCATCAATGTTCATACAGTTATATTCTGGCATGAAAACACCAATAAA
>NW_019174672.1:0-39656 GCF_002260705.1 Seriola dumerili
AGGGGTGGGCGATATGGCAAAAATATCATATCACGATTTAAAAAAAATAAAATCACGATTTCGATTTCATCACGATCTTAAATTGGAAAAAGAAAAACAGACAATTTAGACCAAAGAACCTTTCTCAACAGATTTTATTTCAAACAGTCGCAGTTTTGCCTGCATGTGCAAACAACGTAAAGTTTAAGGTAAACAACAACAACATCCTAATGAAGTGCACTCTTGCAAAAGTAGTAACAGAAAGTAAAATATCAATCAAAGACATTACTGACAGTCATTTAAACAGGATTTATTTATCAAAACACTAAATAGCTTATTGAAACGCAAAAATACAAACTAAAGTGACTGTGGTTCTCTTTTAGTGCAACAGTTGCTAGTGCTAGTGCTTTAGTGCTTCCTCTTCAGGTGATTAAACAGGTTCGTCGTGTTACCACCCGACGTGCGAACGGTTTCTGTGCAAACTTTGCAGATTACATTTGCTTGCGCTTGATCAGTTGCGGAAAATCCAAACCAATTCCATATAATGGAGGTGGAATTTTTTTTAGCGACCAACTCCGTTTGGCTTTCAGCCATCGCTCTCCATGTGCTACCGCTACACACACAAACAAGGAGGCGGGTAGGAAAGCGCGTCACTGCCCGTAATTCGCTATGATTGGTCGGTCAGGTTGACGACGTCAATATGTCTGGTGCGTCGGTGCATCAGCATAGAACTGCAATTTATAGAATGTGCCCTAGACGATCCCACGATCTCTGCAGTTTGAAAGATCGTCTTCACGTTGTAATCCTTCACGATCTAATATCGTCATATCGCCCACCCCTATATTAATGCAAATATTGCAAATATATTTTAAGTGGTTCTGACATCCTTTTAACAGTATTCAATTATGAATTGTCATTATTATTATTATTGTTTTAACATTACATTATTATTACAATTGTTATAATTATTGTTATTATAATTAGCATTGTAAGTTCTCTTTCTAGTCTTACTGATGGGATTGCTGAAAAAAAGCAATCCCACAATATGTTGTCAGTTCACAAAATTTTCCTCCGCCAACTTTTTTGACGTGCCACTAGTCCCACTAACTCTAACCCTTTGTTGCAAAAACTCTGTTCAAATCTCAAAACGTGCACCTCAATGAGGACATTACGGACATTACTTTTCTCAGCGCGATGTCTCCTAATTTCTGAAATAACAAACATTTTGTCAGCTTTTTTCCTATGAAAATGAATGGAGAGAATGTTAAAATCCTCAGAACTTTTTGAACTACTTCAGCATACTTTCAGGTAGAGACGTCATTTAAACTTTAAACGGGTCCCGAGACTTTCAGCTGTCTTATGTGTATTTGGCTTTTTGATATCTTTTATAGTTTTTGATTCGCAGTTTAAGTTTTATGCTTTTTCTGACAGTTTTTGAGTTTATAATGGGAGTCTATGGGAGGAGGTTGGAGTGGATGACATCACAGCTAGAGTGGGAGAAGGGCTGAAACTGCTTTAAGACATTTTGTTTGACTTGTCCTCACAGCCAACAATTTCACTCTTCACACATCATTTTTTCCCAGAACGTAGGCAAATTTATCTTCTTTCAGACAACGTGTTTACCAAAGCACAGAGACTCGCACAATTTGAACTATGCCCTTCAAATGGGCGGGAGTACCATCCATCTGCCCCATTTCTCTCATGCTGGTTCAAATCAGCTGATTAGAGACTCCTCTGATGTCTGTGGTGTTTATCAACCACTTTACTGACTTTTCTGCCAAAGTCCCGCTACATGCTGCTCCAACACTAAATACAAGACAATGATTTACACACATTTCAACAGTTTTCACTGGAAATATGTTTCAGTACAGTGTTAGTCCTGAAACATTGGGCAATTAATTTCACTTTGTTATTCTAACTGACACACAAACAGACAGGCCGACTGTTGGACAGAGTTAGTTGTAGCTCTGTCTTTAGCAGCCAGCGACACAGTTTAGCTTCAGCTTGGGCAGAAGCAGCGCTCCCACTGCAATTTCTCCAGAAACTGCATTGTGTAGGTATTATCTTCTTATTGTTATTAGTTTTATTTTTAGTCTTATTGTTAATATACATCTTCATGTGGAACCTTCATTATGCTTTGTACACTTCCCCCTCTCTCTCTCTCATCAATGATTTTCATCTACATATTTCACTCTTCACACAGATTGAGTTTCTGCAGGTTGTCAAGGATCAGCTGTGATTTTCTGGCCTCGGTTCTGAAGTCCAACCCCTCCCATCTGAGACACCTGGACCTGACAGGAAACCACCTGCAGGATTCAGACGTGAAGGATCTGTATGATCTTGTGGAGAGTCCCGACTGTAGACTGGAGACTCTGAGGTCAGTAGAGGGATGGAGTCAGTCCATGGTACTTTCAGCAGTGTTGTACTAAACACAGTATCAGAGCAAAGATGTCTCAGTGGAGTCAGACAGTCTGATGTCAGAGGGCTCTGATAGGAAAAGACTCTGCAGCCGACAGAGATGGAGTATAAGGTTTCAGGAGGTCAGACAGGTATGGAAGAGAGAGTCCATGTAGAACTTTGTACATCATTAAAAGCACCTTAAAGTCTGATCTGATGTGGACAGGAAGCCAGTGAAGGGAAGATAAAACTGGTCAAATTTTCTGGGTGTAGTTGAAATTGTAGCTGCAGCTCTGAACCTATAATCACTCAATAATCAAGTCTCGATGGAACAAAGACGTGAATTAGGATTTCAGCATCAGTCTTAGACATAAAAGACTGAATCTTAGCTCTGTTACGTAGGTGAAAGAAGGCGGTCTCCATGACAACTTTAACGTGCTGAGAGGGTAGGATCGAATGTGACGCCCAGATTCTTGGCTGTCAGACTGTGAGAAATCACACAGTTGTGGAGAGTCACTGTGACTCGATCAAGACGACTGTTGTGTTAATGTCTAAAGCTGCTAACTGTTGTCTGTCTGCTTCTCTCCACAGATGGAGAAACTATACAAATGAGACTGAAGAGGACAGTGTGTGTGTGTGTGTGTTTGTGTGTATGTGAAGCAGTGATGACTCTGCAGTCTAAACTGATCTGAGTCACACACACAGTCCAGTCCACCATCCTCCCTGTGTGACTCCCCCCATGAAAATCAAGTGTTAATTTGTACATATGATGTTTTTATATTGTTGGGACTTGTCATTCAAGAGACCATATGTTTCTTTGCTCCACTGGACAAAGGAACTCACACTCCACAGTTCCTCACCGTTCACACCTGGGGATGACCCTTCCCCCAACGGACCTTACTGGCCAGCCAGTGTGGGTCAGCGTGTGACGTGTGACCCCCAAGGGTGTCACCAAACAAAACCAGATCTCTGGCCCTCTTCTCTCTCTGTCTTCTCCCTCGGCTTGCTCTGGAGAGCAGCTCCAGCTCTCTCCTCTCGGTTCTTCAAAGGGCAACAAGGCCCCAGCCCAGGTCAGCTCTGCTACCTGAGAAACCAGCTCTCTCACCGGCCTGCTGCCAGCAGCCTGCAACCGCTCTTCTCCTCAAGAGCAGCGACCTGCTTCAGATTAACTGTGAGTGAACCAAATCCTCTTCAGAATCAGCAGCTACGACACAAGGCCAGCTGGTTTTCCAAGCAACAGGAGTCGTAGCAGAGTTAGCATGGAACAGCTAACTCTGTGAGGAGAACAAAGGAGATAACCGCAAAGCAACACAGCCAGACAGGACTTTACTCCACCAGGAAACCTCCCAACTCACTGGACTTTACACCAACACTGGAAAGGACCTCTTTGCTTGTTCCAAGGACTGGGTAACGTTAACTGACTGGGCCTAACCTTTCCCAGCACAGCATAGCACAGCACAGCATAACTAAGCAGCAGAAGTCTTAACTTTGTTAATGTACTTGTTGATTGATGTCTTGTTGTTGTAATGTTCATGAGGTAGAGCTCAGACCCAAGAATATGTTACAAGACATATCCACACATCCGTACATTAGCTATAGCACTTATCCTTATAGGGTCGCGGGGGGGGGGGCGGCGCGGGGGGGGGGGGGGGCTGGAGCCAATCCCAGCTGACATTGGGCGAGGGCGGGGTTCACTCTGGACAGGTCGATAAAACATATGATGAGTGAAATAATCATCAACACCATGACTGAGTGTTTCTACCTTGAACTGCAGTGAACCAATGACAGTCTCAGAACAACAGACTTAGACAGCCAGGGTTTCATACGTCACAAACCTAAGGAACCAATCCTGTCAGTTTGTGGGGACGGGGGCGGGGCTAAATAAATGTAAATAAGTAAGTAAGTAAAGATGTATTTATACAGCAACATTCACAGATAAAAATCATAAAGTGCTTTGCATCAGAAAATTTACAAAAGTTCAAGAAATAGGACAAAAAAAGCAATAACATAAATAAAGTGCAGTAAAATAAAAAGGAGGTATTCATACAGACTGACCAAAAGCTTATCTGTCAGTACAGAGAGAGAGTTAGCATTAGCACAATTGCTAACACCGTGTAACAACTGTGCGTTTGATCCGTCTGCTAGTCTCTGGTTCTGGTCTCAGACTCCTCTGAGTCTGGGTCTGACTGAGGCTCAAACGTGTGGCTGAGTCTCTCTGATGTTTCCTCCTCTCACCATCTTGATGCTCTCTGCTCTTTCACCTGTCCACCTGGAGCCAGCAGGTGGTGGGCGGGGCTCATGGCCTGATCCATATTTCTCAATCAGGAAGTAAGAGGAGATGTGACTTTTTATGTGTGAAAATCAAAACAAAATATTAGTCACAGCAGAGGATTTTTGATAAGTGCCATACAAACAAAATGTTTTCTTATCTGCCGTTCTGCCTGTTCATGTTTATACTGTACACATCTGACCTGCACCTTGTACACGTTTATATCCAGGTGTTTATTAAGTATATTATGTCTAATACCAGCACTTTCCTTCTTCCTCCTTCATTGTAATTTATTCATCTCTGTAAGTAGAGTATGTGCATTCCTATACTGTTTGCACTGAGACAGTTGGACAATAAAGTTGAATGTAATCTAAAAATGATTTTAAAAATAAAGCACAGTTCATATCTAAACCTGACAGATTTTAATTGAACTGAATCAGAAACACTTTTATACTTCAGCTGTTGAAAATGTTTCCAAGTTCTCTTTCATATCTTTATCTATCTTTTCTGTATATGTAAACTTTGAGACATATTCTGAGATTTGAGACACACACAAGTTTATGTGATATAGATTCAGTCTGAGATATGAGACACATTGTATGGAAATATCTGTTTGATGCTGAATGTCAATAAAAAAAAAGGTAAAAGAAAATGTTTCCAAGTTTTAGTTCAGAGATTTCCGACAGTCACCTGAAGGCAGCAGGGTTCATTACTCCTGGACCTGAACAGTTCTGTAAGTGCAGAAGTGATAAGTCCCTCTGCTGTTTGGTGACACCTGGTGGTGATGGAGAAATCTGCAATGTGGTTTCACACTTTAATGGACCACTTTAATGGAGCAAAGTTTAACCTGTTTCAGCCTGGAAGGACCACGTGTCCCGCAGAGGACAATAGTCATTAATCTAATCTAATTTATTCCATAGCTCTGATTGTCACTGGCATAGACACATAATAACTGTCAGTCACCGCTGTTATTATAGGACTTCGATCATTTATATTAACGTCTAACAACTTATAATCTTATGGTCCAACTTTTGTTTGTCAAATCTACCACTTCCAAGTCTTTCCGTTTCCTTAAATTTAACTCAGGAAGAAACTTTATTCCAAGTGAGACATGAATCATGACATCAATAGAAGTAGCGGGAAAAATTGTTTCACATTCAATACGAACAATATTTTAAACATTTCTAACCTTCCAGAAACAGAATTTCAAAACATTTTGTATATCTGAATATTAGTTTTTCTATGGCTCGTTTCTTAGGTGTGATTAGAACCTCAAACAGCTTTTAAAGTCAAACAATAGACACAACTCTGCAGATTAAAAACATTAAAAAAAACAAGTTTAATGAGCTATACAAAGTGAATCCTGCAGAAATTATATACAGATGTACATTTAAATGCCCCTGAGCATGAGTGGAGGCAGCAAACAGAGCCATTCATCATCTTCAATCATCCTCCTCCTCCTCCTCAGCAGGCAGCGGTCTGGACCTGCAGACGACAAAATAAACACTGAGGGAAAGAAAACTAACAGTGTCACAGACTGACGCTTTAAGGAAAGGTTTTATCTTGGTGACATCTTATTAACACACTCACATCAGTACAACTGTGGTTAGGAGACAGTAGTGTGTGTGGGGAACGAGTAAATTCCAGATTCTCCACAGAAACTACATGTGTAATCAGATCATATTTTTTGTCAAATTCAAGTTTCAGTTTTCATACGTTACAGACACCAAAGATTTTAATTACCTAAATAAACCAAGTTCATTCAATCTGAGGATCTAGTTCAATGAACTGCAGCTTAACAAAACACATGAAAACAGACAAATTCAGAAAACATCAATTTGAGAACACATGAGCTGCAGACACTCGCAACACAACAACCAAATACAAATGCACTGCAAGCAGCACAGACGACGTTAGTGTTTCCAGGGGACACTAAAAAGTGATGCACCTGGCTGTGACACACTTGTTGCTAAATTCATTTAACTTAAAAACTCACAAAGCTTTGAACAACTACTGTGTCCCCACCGGGTTCATCCCCTTGAAACACTAATGTTGTGTTTTCAAACTGATGAAGCCGTTTTCTGAAATTGTATTTTGTCTGTTTGCACGTGTTCTCTTAAAAAAGGAGCTATTTAAGTTTTCCCACTGCCACCTAGCCAACATTAGCATCAACAGCTGTTTACTTACCAGTCCAGAAGAAACGTTGCAAGTTCTGCATCAAACTTCATTCCTTTACTCAGCTGTCTCCAGGAGTGGAAACGATCCCTCTTGTTTTGCTTCTACTTCTATCATGTCCTTTATTCAACTGAAGTTAGCATGCTAACTAGCTAGCCCCAGCCTGTCTCATCACTTTCCAATAGAGTCACTGTAGCATCCAGTCTTCCCTGAAGAAGCCGCTGCTTAGAGGACATATTACAACCTCTTGTCTTGTAAACATGATGGCTGAAGCTCGTGGTAAGACTGGTAAGTAAACAGCTGTTAATGCTAATGCTAGCTACGTAGCAATAGCAAAATTTGCAAATAGCTCCTTTAAGTTGCAGTTTGTTGATCTCTTAAAAAACAAGCAAATACAGAAACGTTGTAAATCACCCAGAACAAAGGAAATTAGTTAGAAATGGTGAAGAAATGCGAACGCGTCCAAACACACATGACAGTGTTTGTTGCTCATGAAGTTACAAAGCAACCTCTCTGTCAGTGGTGCTGGAAAGGATCAATCAATAGAAGTTTCTTTTGTTTTGGAGTATTAATTGGGTAAATAATAAATAAACATCATAACTAACAACGTAATATAATATAAATATAAATCTGAATCATGCAGTCAGATAAAAACATTTCTTCTTGCTTCCTGCATCTTGTTTCTCTTCTGAGCGACCTGCAGAGTTTCTGTTCTGATTGATTTGTTTCAAATGATGTTCTTCTTCATTTGTTTTAAGTGTGTTGAGTTCAGAGCCGCCATGAACAAGCAGCTGCTTCCACAGCTACTGATGAATGAGGCTTCTGCTATTAGTGACGCACCAACTTGAATTCAAGTCTGCTCGACAGGATTACCTGGTCAGTAAACGAGACCTCAGCTCTCAAGTGTTTAAATTTGAGTTTTAATTTGAGGTTAAAGTCACAACCAACTGTTCCAAGACCAGACATGGAGTTTCAAAACCTCCAGGCTGATGTCCAACTGCATTTGATCTATAGGTAAAGGTTCAATGGCCAACAACATGATGAGCCTGATAGTGAAATTCAATGGGCTGACATACTTCCTGCTGGCCTTTGACATCCCGCTGCCTCCGGCCTCCTCGTCATCCTCAACCTCCTGGGGTCTCTGGTTCTCCTTCTCTGGCTTCCTGGGGGGACCACCGAAGAAGTCCCCGATGCCCTTCTGCCAGGTCGGGGTGGGACGAGGACACACTGGGTTACCACCAGCATATTTGTTCTTGGCTGTAAATAAAAAAAAATAAAATAAAATAAAATAAAACCATAACCTCAGTTGTGTCATGTGATGAGCAGTGAATTTACTGAGTGGTGTGTCTGTGGTCAAACTGACTGACCAGGTGTCGAGGACTGGCTACTGCAGGAGGAGGAGTTCGCTGAACTGGAGCCCAGAGACTTCCTGGGAGCAGAAGCTGCAACAGCTGCAAATAAAGAAATAAAAATCAAACCCTTAGGACTGGATGTGTGACAAAACATCAAAGAAAACAAACTGGATCTAGGACAGCCTTATCAGATAGGGGAAATCATTAAGATAACACTTCATTGCACCTGTGGGGAAACTGGGTTGTGAAAGAATGAATGAAAAGCAGATTTGAGTTTGATATAACATTACAAAAAGGAAACAGTGAGTTAATGAGCCTTTAAGAAAAAACCTTGTTTAAAAAACAAACGAGGCTGCAGTGTGAGAATGAGCACTGTCTGCATGTATGCACTGTCTAAATGGACATTTAAAGTTTTAAAATATCAGTTTTTATTAATTTAAGGGCTGAACGACAGACCAGCTGTATGCCGAATTCACCAAAAGAGCATGAGAGTCAATAAAAAACTGTTCATTATGTCCCGTCACACATGTACTTCGATGCTAAGCAAGATAACATTGAATTATGTAACTTTTTAATGGGGTTTGGTGATACGTCCGCATAAAGCCGCACTGAGGCGCTCAAAACTGGCGCCAGTTTGCTGAAAGCAAGACGCTACTGTCTGGAAAGACTGAGTATAATGTCCCCTTGTCAGGTGGACGGCAGCATCAAACTACAGCTACCACTTTTAGGCGACAACACGACTTGGATTTGTGTTTCGTTTAGTTTTTTTTTTTTAAAGATTGCTCCTCGACTGTTCAGGAAGGACGGACAACGCAGCGTCCGTATTGGCGGGAGGCTGTAACTGGAAAGACTGATTCTGGATTTAACCGATAACAAGCTCCTACTGCACTCACATGCTAATATTTAGGTTAGCTTTAAAAACACGGGATCACAGTGTTAAAGATTTGTGCGGGGCAAACGATCATGTCGCTTTGTTTGGCTTTTTTTGAGTGCGCCCCGAGCCCGCCAGACTACATAACAAAACAGCTACATTCCTGCTCAAATTAGCGATTTGTCGCTGAATTCGTAATAAATGACGGTAATTTGTAACTGTACCTTTTCGGTATGATGCGGGAACACTGTCGGCTTTAGTCCTCACCATTTTAGCAATAAGCTGTAACTGGTAGGTGATGTTTCAGCACCAAATACAATGACAGAAGTGAATGAAGTGGAGTCCCGCCTTGGTTTAAAAAGCACAAGGGGTGGGGCGGGAGATTTCTTCTTCGGGTGCTTCTGTTCTGGCAGAGGAGACACGGCGATGAGGCAACGCTGCCCTCTTCAGGTGGATTGGTATAACTACAGCATTTACCACCCACAGTGCTACAAGCTGCAACACACTGTTAACACACTGTACACACAACGTGAACACTGGTCAGACTCAAAAGCAACTAGAATATGTCACTACGGACTCCAGGAAATAATAGTAATATGCTGTTTTCACCATTTTCTAACACTGATTCGATTATTAATGAAAATAATTGTTGGTTAAAACCTTACAATATAAACTAAAACTGTTCAGTTTCAAAACCTAAATTCTGACAGAATTCCTCAACAGGACCAGGACCAAGATGGAGGATTGAGGACCAGACATAGTTGATATTCGACAATAAATGTTCCATTAATCAAATTATATCTAGAAATAGAGTAAACCCGGGGTCTTTGAGGGGACTTAATTGATTGATAAAAATATGATATTTTGTTATTGATTAAACTAGTCGACAGTAAATACAAGTAGAGCTAAAATCATCAGCTGATAGACGAAAAATGAATTGGCAACTACTCTGATATTCACTTACATTTTTCATGTAAAAATACCAGACGTTTCATAATAATTTATTTTTGATCATTTTGAGGTTTGGACAAAACAAACACTGTGAAGGTGTCACCTTAGGGTCCCAGAAATGTGCAGTATAAGTATAAAGTTGAACGAAAACAAAATACTCCTGTAAACTACCTCAACTTTGTAAAAAACAAATTTGTGCTGAACAATAAAGTCACAATAAAAAGTTTCTCCTTTTGGTCCCTCGTGTGTCTCCGTAGTGGCGGTTTCTCGGCTGCAGGCGGATCAAAAACAAAAACAGCTTCAAGAACTTTAGTTTAATTAATATAACTGTCGGGGTGAGTGTGACACCGTTTACTGAAAAGCTTTAAACATGTGATGACCTAACTAATGGTTACTGGTTGTTTGCTGTCGGTTAACGTGTCGTTCGTGTCTGTTCGGTAACTTTTAAACTCGGTGTTTTCTGTTGTAGCTAGCGCTGACTGATAGCTGCCGTTAACTAACTTAACCGCCGGTTTACTCGTTAAACTCACCAAGTGCTGTTTGGATACACGAACTAGTGAGCTGGTTAGTTAACGTAGGTAGTTGCCAGTGTTTTGAAAGTTATCAAGTTAAATTTTGACTATCGAAAACACCCAGGTGACATCTGCAGGTCTTAAAAAGGCTTCTGTTTACAAAAAACGGCCTTAAAAGTCTTAAAATGTCTCTAATTTAATTTACAAAGGTCTTAAATGTTTTTTTTGAGTCTGCTAAAGGCTGTAAAGTTGCTCATAAAATAGTTTATAATTGTAAAACTGTCTGGAAAATGTCCAATACCGCTGTTACAGAGTTTATATGAAACTCATACCTGAACCTTGAATTAATTAGTTATTGTTTAATTGGTTAATTTATCCATCCATCGTCTCCTGTATCCGGGGCCAGGTCGCTGGTTAGGAATAGAGGGTTAGATATCAACAGATAAGTCAGTGCAGATAAAAACTATAAAGCCTGAAAGCACTTGTTGTTTCAGTCTGTCAATGTGAAAAACTTCCTGAACGCAGAAAAAGAGAGGAATACAAAATGTCACCGTTTCATTATTGATTATTCTGCTGATTAGTTTTCTTGAATAATCATTTTGTCTATAAATATCTGAAAGTAGTTATAGTTTCCCACAGCCCAGTCTGAGATAGATAGATAGATCAATAGATAGATACTTTATTTATCCCCTATTGGAAATTCATGTGTCCAGTAGCTCATTAGTAGTAATAATAATAATAGTTAATAATCATTGATAATAATTAAATTAGTCTACTTCCTTTGGCTGAAGTGTTATACAGCCTGATGGGAGTGGGCCAACGTTAAACCTCAGAGATAATTAGTTTACAGTCATACATGACAAGGAAAAGGATGCCATCGTCACGTCTGAGCAGCTGGAACCATGTGTTTGTCTCCAGGTGTTGCCATGGAGGAGGTGACCCGCCTGGTGTCCACAGGAGACTGTGTGAAGGTCTGGGATGCGGTTTCCATGGCGCCGCTGGAGCAGTTTAACCCCCACAGCGTCAGCCACCCTGTGGCACAGGCCTGCTGGAGCTCCAACAGTATCCTGATGGATGGAGCTGTTCATGTGTTTTTTATCAGCTCAGTAACAAGATCATAAAAACACTAAAGACCTTGAACTGGTAATTAATCAATACACTTTGGTACATAAATCACATATTCTGAATATTTTCATAACTGATTAATTTGTTGATTAATTGTTTGGTCTGTTACATGTAAGAAATTAGTAGAATATGCCTCACAGTTTCCTAAATCTGGGGGTGATGTCTCATTCCTTCAGAGCAACAATCCAGAGAAGTAAAGATGTTCAGTTTATTACCAGGAAAAAGAAAGAAACAGTAAATTCTCACATATGAGAAGCTGCAACCAAAAAACGGTTCATGTTTTTGTCTGAATCAACAGTTTTATGTCGAAGTTTCTGCTGTAGCTCCATGTCAGCGTTTTCCAAAATAACAGAAGCTCATTAGAGATGAGATGAAAACAAATATGGACCAGAACAAGCCTCTAAACATCTGATCCAGATGTTGTGGAGCCAGACAGCAGCTCTGGTGTTTATTAATATGTGGTAATTAAAGGATGAAGCACCTTGACGAGCTCTTTCAGACCACTACCTGGTCAGCGCCAGCACCAGCGGAGACAAACTGGTGGTGTCCAGCCTCAAGGCGACTCCAGCTCCAGTGGTGGAACTGGCCGAAGGGGTGAGTGCACAGCTTCATCACCACTGCAACATCCACTCAGTGTCCACTTTAATAGGCACAGCTGTACTAGGCCATTACAGCTGTTCTGATTATGATGTCACAGAGGCGTCTAGGCTCATAGATAGTGATGGTGTTGTACTGAACTGAATCTTCTGTTTACACACATTAGTTGAGGGTCACATAATGTGAACTGTCTGCTGCTAATTGAAAGTGAAGGTGCAGAAGCCAAAGAGAGGTTGAGAGAGAATCATAGTTGATTACCTGTGTCACAGGTGGGTAAATGAACATGTTTACCTGCAGCCTGAACTCACTGCAGATCACTAACGACTGTTGTTTGTTACCGTCTGTTCAGAAAAAGCAGACTCGTGTGTGTCTGAGTTCCTCGTCTCAGTTTCTGGTCAGTGGAGGTCTGGATCACTGTGTTCACATCTGGGACCTGAAGACCAAGAGACTGCACCGCTCCCTCAAGGTAAGACTGGACTCAGGACAGGTGTGGATCCTGTGAAGGTTACAGGCTCTCCGGGTCTCCAGTCTCCCTCTTGTCTCGTCTTTCAGGACCATAAAGAGGAGGTGACCTGCGTGTCCTTCAACGCCAACGACAGCTGCATCGCCTCCGGCTCCACCAGCGGAGATCTGGTCCTCCACAGTCTGACCACCAACCTGTCCAGCAAAGCCTTCGGCCACGGCAGCAACCAGGTGAGGCGCTCTGCTGCACATTTAAAACATGCAGTTTGACAGTTTCACTCTGTCTTTGAATCTTCTTCATTTACCGTTTAATTATGGTTTCATTTTTGATAAATAACTGTCCTGAAACGATAAATGATTAATAATTATAAAACCAGCAGATCAATATTCAATCCATAAATAAAAATAATAATTACCTGCAGCCCTAGTCTGGATTTTTTTGGACATGATATCTCAGTAACACCTGCAGGTAAAAACATTCATACAATCATGAACTGATCAGAATTTGGGGGTCAAAGGTCAAGGTCAGTGTGACCTCACAAAACACCATTAGTGAAGACTTCACACAGATGGTTCATATTTTCTGACTCTGGACTCTGTAACCTGGAACTAGTCTGTGTGGCGGAGGGATGTTTGTGATTCTCTTCCTGTTGTTTTACCACTGAAGTGAAAACGTCTCAGACTAACAGAAGCTGTTTGACCTTCAGCCCGTCCACGACCTGCGGCTGTCCGCTCTGAAGCGCTCCCTGCTGGGCAGCGTGTCCGACAGCGGCACCGTGGTCTTGTGGGACTCCAACACCCAGAAGGAGCTCCACGTCTTCGACAGCGCCCACAAAGCCCCGGGCTCCGGCCTGGCCTTCTCCCCCGCCAGCGAGCTGCTGGTCGTCAGCGTCGGCCTGGACAAGAAGATCGTCTGCTACGACACGGCCAGCAAGATGTAAGAGCGAGCGCCGCTGTGTCCCAGCACACAGCGACACTGTGAAGGTTTATATATGTCTGATTCAACCAGGTGAGGATGATGATGATGATGATGATGAGGGTTATAATGTCCGCTGCCGTCTCCATGGATTTATTTTTTTCCAGTCAGAGCGGCAGCCATTTTGTTTTCAGGTTGTCCGTCTGTATCAGTCTCATGGACACGGTGTCTCAGTGACACCTTGAAGGAACAGGCACAAACATTCACCAGGACTCGAGGATGAACTGATCAAAGGTCAAAGGTCAAGGTCATGGTGACCTCACAAAACACAGTTTTGGCCTTGTGAATATGATATCTCAGGAACGCTTTGAGGTGTTTTCTTCAATTTTGGACTGAAGGATGAATTTGATTTTGCTGGCTAAAGGTCAAAGGTCACAGTGATCTCACATTTGTGTGAATTCAATATATCTGTAATAACAAAAGGGAATTTCATTACTTCTGACACACTGTGACCTCACAAAATACATTTTTGGTTAGATTTTGGTGGCTAAAGGTCAAAGGTCACGGCCTCAGAAAACACTTTTTAGCCATTACTCAGTGGCGGGGGCAGACAACCACGAGGAGGTGATTCTATTTATGAATAAACACGTAACACACCTGACAACAAACAAACAAACACACAGATTCATCCCGACGTGAAACACGAAGAAATAAACTATAAACATGTAAAAGACAGTGAAACAGAAACATGACGCAGGTTAAAAACATTCAGACTCATTTTGTCTCTGTGTCTCTGCAGCGTCCTCAGGTCGATCCGGACGGACACTCCTCTGACCTCGGTGGACTTCACCCTGGACGGCACCGGCCTGGTGGTCGGATCCACTCAGGGGAAGATCTACCAGTACGACCTGAGGAACTCCAGCGCCCCCACCAGGGTCACTGTGGCACATAAAACCTCCGTCACCTGCCTTCGTTTCCAGAGCAACACCAACAGAAACAAGGTGCCAACAGACGAGTCCGTAACCACAGACACATCGTTCACTCAGTCACTCAGACGTCCGACCAAAGATATTTAACCTTTGACCTTTGACTCACCTGTTTCTGTCGCACATTTCTAAATTCATCGTCATCATCGTTTACATGGTCTGTCTCTCTCTCTCTGTCTCTCTCTCTCTGTCTCTCTCTGTCTCTCTCTCTCTGTCTCTGTCTCTCTCTCTGTCTCTCTCTCTCTGTCTCTCTCTGTCTCTCTCTCTCTGTCTCTCTGTCTCTCTCTCTGTCTCTCTCTCTCTCTGTCTGTCTCTCTCTGTCTCTCTGTTTCTCTCTCTGTCTCTCTCTGTCTCTCTCTCTCTCTCTGTCTCTCTCTCTCTCTGTCTGTCTCTCTCTGTCTCTCTCTCTGTCTCTCTCTGTCTCTCTCTCTCTGTCTCTCTCTCTCTGTCTCTCTCTCTGTCTCTCTCTGTCTCTCTGTCTCTCTCTCTGTCTCTCTCTCTCTGTCTCTCTCTCTGTCTCTCTCTCTGTCTCTCTCTGTCTCTCTCTGTCTCTGTCCCTCTCTCCCTCCCAGTCTAGTAAACTGGGCTCCTCCAAGATCACCAGTACTAAGAGATCCTCAACCAAAGTGTCCAGCAACCAGCCAGACCCCGCCCCCCACAGACAGGTGATGGGTACAGGTGGGTTAACCTGAGGACATGTCACATTATTTTGTGTGATGTTAATCTCCAGTACGACTCTTGTCCACATGTACTGTATAAATGTGCAGTGAACACAGTGGTGTGTCAGCAGGGGGCGCTGCAGCGGAGGTGATGTCCCGGGAGGCTGAAGGTCATCAGGGGTCAGAGCAGCCGCCAGCTGTGGAGAAGTTCAGCAGCGTTGGACGGAACAGTCTGGACGTCTTCTCTCCTGCACGAGAAGGTCAGAGACTTTCATCTCATCAGGAGAAAAATCTATTTAAATGATTTCAGCTTAAAACTGCAACTTAACAAACAGTGAAGGGGTGTGAAAACTTTCTGAACGCTCTGTTTGTGAATGTTAGAAACATTTGTTGATATAATGTCGTCCAGTAAAACCACTCAATAATAAACATGTGCTTTATTCAGGGTCTTTTTGTTGGTATTTAATGTCGTACAGAATCTAATTAACCACTAATACAGCTGAACAAAGACAACGTCCCCCCTCCCTCCTTGTTCTGCCCCATCACTGTCTAACTGCACCGTGTTTGTAATCAGACGCTTTAAACAGATAAAAACATCAAACTCAAGAAAAAGAACAGAATTAAATTAAACAAAAAGAATGAATCTAAATAAATTAAAGAATTACAAATAGATAAATAGATAATATATAATATGGGGTCAGTTTTACAAAACTGCAGCGTCCATTTTTATTCCTCTGCGCCGGCGACAGTCAGAGCGGCAGCCATATTGTTTTCAGGTTGTCCCTCCGACCGTCTCATTCTCGTGGACACGATGTCTCAGTAACACCTTAATATGAAGTCACACTCTCAAGTTGCATGTTCCTTTTTTAATGTGATAATGTGAAATATACGTCTGTGAATTATCTGCCTCAACTTGTATGAGTCTATTTTTGTACACAGGTCTCTCTTGAAAAAGAAATCCCAATAAGACGATCTGCTTAAAGGATTTAATAACAATAATAATAATAATAATAAAAAGTAAATATTAGAAACGTCTGTTGGTTTAATGTAATCCAGTCCAACACCAGTCAGTAATGAACATATGATTGAATTTACACATTTCTGACGACTTTCAAAGGAAGAACTGATGTTGTATTAAACTGCATCAGCCTGCACAGCTGCAGCTACTGAGGTGCAAATAACAACTGAATCACAAACTGCAGCTGCTGAACCAAAGGAGGAAAAATCCAAACATTTCACACAGGAAAACAAACTTGATAAAAATCAAAAAAAAATCTCAGAAAAACAAGGATCGGAGAACTGTTCTCCAGTTTATTGAGTGATGATGTTTCCAGGGAGTTTATGTTTTCTCACATAAATGTCTGTGAGACGACGACACTCGAACACATCGTAACCCTCAGCTTGTCCCTCTGTCTCAGACTCGAGGACACCGGGGACGACTGGAGACACGCCGTTTGGAAGAACACACGGTACGACGGTCGGACCGCTGTTGTTTTGAATGATGCTGCTGGTTCTGGACTAACCTGGATGCTCTGTTTCCATAGTTACCAGTTTGGAGATGTTGTCCAGACAGGGCGAGGGTCAGCAGGTCGTCGGCCGGGCGAGTCTGGACATCTTCTCTCCGGTCAGAGAAGGTCAGACCTCCTCACTCTGGATTTAAAGTTACCCTGATACTATGAACAGAAGTATGATGACGTCCTGAAGTTCACTTTGACATGCACTTAAACAACCAGGTGAAGAAACCAGGTGTTACTGTCTGAGGACGACGAGACTGAATTCCACCAATATGAACATTTAGATTTGTAGAAGCTGCTTGTCGTTAGTTTGAACTCATGTAAAATGATTTCCTCTTTCATCCACTCAGCTGCTCCCACTCTCCTTGTCTGCTTCCTGTGTGATGCTCATGCCTCCATCTTTCTCCAGGGGAAATCTACCTGGAGAAATCAGGTGTCACAAAGTCCCACCCCAAATTTTTATTCCTCAGTGCCGGCGACAGTCAGAGCAGCCATTTTGTTTTCAGGTCGTCTGTCCGTCCGTCTCATTCTCGTGGACACGATGTCTCAGTAACGTCTTGACAGAACGTCTTCAAATTTGGCTCAAGTATTCACTAGGACTCAAGGAGGAACTGATTAGATTTTGGTGGCTAAAGGTCAAAGGTCAAGGTCACAATAACCTCACAAAACACAGTTTTGGCCTTGTGAACGTGATGTATCTGTATCACCTTGAGGAATTTCTCAAGATTTGGTAAAAAACATTCACCTGGACAAACTGATTAGATTTAGGTGTTCAAAGGTCAAAGGTCAATGTGACTTCACTAAACACTTTTTAGCCATTAAGACTTCACACAGTAATTTACCTGAAACTAGTCTGAGTGGCGGAGGGATACAGTCACGAGGTGATTCTAGTTTCTTCCTGACGTGTTGTGGAATAATCTGTAATAAAGTGTCACCTGGTGATTGAAGTACATGTATAACACGTGTAATAACTGTGATGAGCGTCAGTGATTCCTGCGTCTGTGTCAGACTCTCACTCAGGGGCCAACTCTCATCGTAAGACCCCCCTGGGAACGCCCCTGGTCGCCTCAGCCGGTCGATGCTACAGCCCGCTGTCCGTCTTCCAGACCCCGCCGATCAAAGAAGAAGAGCCGGTCACTGCTGCAGCTGCTGAACCATGTGACCCCAGGAAGGTGCTGACCTCTGACCTCTGATTATAAAACATTTAAACTCTGAACAGTATCTGCAGGTGTAGTCAATGTCTGTAAATACAAGAGGAAACATGAAGCTCATCACCATGGAAACTGTGACTCTGTTTCATCACTGTGCTTCTTCATTGACAGTCTGACAAGACCAGCAGCTCCAGCCTGGAGGGGGCGGATCAGACCACACCCACATCCTCCCAGCAGACCAATCACAGCCAGCCGGCCCCGCCCTTCTTCACTCCGGAGCCCAGCCTCCGGAGAGCCAACGGTATTCAAGCCCAGCTGAGCTACGACTCACCTGTCCACGGAGCTCCGCCCACCGCAGCAGCAGGTCAGTCGGGTTTGATTCCCACAGTGTCGACACAAACAGAACTGTTTCCATAGAAACTCAGAGTTCACCACATCATCTTTAGCACCGCCGCCTGCTCTCCACCTCAGCTGGTTTTCCCGCTCTTTGCGCAGGTGATGAGCCGCACGGCTGCACAGCCTCTAAGTTCAGAGGACCAGGGATCATAAAGCAATTATAATAATTCCTCCATTTCATATTTTAAGAGACTTTAAAAACAGGAATTGTAAAAATGAACAATTAATCATCAATAAATACTTCAGATTTAAAGATGGATTTACAAACTCTCATTAAATAAACCATTTATAAACATTTATTTAGTCGTGAATCAAAACTATTTGAAAAGACACTTGAACAATGGGAATATCTTCCTGGATTCTCTTCAATTTCCTTTTTCCAGCTGCTTTTCCTGTTAGCTCATCGATTAGCTTAGCCATTTAGCCTCTCTGTGACACTGGTTCTTCAGTACTGGTAAAACCCACTGGTCAGCTCTCCAACCAATCATAGCCAAGTAGTATTGTCTTGATTATAAATCTATAAACCATTAATTAATGTGTTCATAAATCGTTTATTTAAGAGTTTGTAAATCCATTTTCAAACTTTCAGTATTTATTGATGATTAATCGTTTATTTATAAATTCTTTTTACAATTCCTGTCTTTTAAAACGGTCCTGTCTGTGTCTGCAGGTCCAGCTCTGTCGGCCGCCGTCTCCTCCTCTCTCTCCCAGAACATCGCAGACGTGGTCGGACAGGGAGGAGCTGCTCCTCTCACCTCCCTGCAGATCCACTTCATCCAGAACATGATCCACGAAACCCTGGAGGACTTCAGGTCTGTCCCTGACCTTTGACCTCAGTTATACCTGTTGTTGTTTTCAGGGTCCACACGGGCCTCATGATCCTGATGTTTTCCCTCCTCCTCCTCTCAGGGACACCTGTCACAGAGACATCGTCAACCTCCAGGTGGAGATGGTCCGACAGTTTTACATCCAGCTGGTACGTTTCATCTCTGGATTTAAGTGGTTTCATCTTCATCTTCACCTTTTTTCTACATCTTTATTGAACTTTTTGGGCCAAACAATGTAAAAGAAGGAAATAAATAAAAATAAACAGTCCAGGCTCAGACTGTATTGAAACATCATATCAGAAGTCAGTGGTAGATCACCTGTAATAAACTAAGAGGAAACAAACCAGGTGACTGAGATCTCAGGTTAGGACTTACCTCCTGTGAAGTTACCATGGTAACCTGGTCCCTGCAGCAGCTCAGTAATCTGTTATTGTTGTGTTTTGTGTGTTTGGACTCAACATGAATGTGTCTGTATTGAACAAGTATAAATATTCAGCGGTGGAGCGTCCAGACGTCTGGAAGCGTCTCTGTGTCTCAGGTTCACGTGAACAGTGACGTGGCGACAGGAAACTAACCCTCATGTTGTCTGACGTGTTTCAGAACGAGATCCACGGTCTGATCGAGAAATACTCTGTGAACGAGTCTCTGGTGGAGGAGATCGAGAAGCTGAGGGAGGAGAACCGCAGACTGAAGACCAACTACTGACCTCTGACCTGCGCCCTGCGCCCTGAGTTCAGCCTGACAGGCAGCAGCTGCTCCAGACTGTGTGGACGTTACAGATGTCTCTGCTCAGGGCGGGAAACTGTTGACGCTGCTGCCTGCTGGGAGCTGGAGTCTTCCTCCTCTCCTCATCACCACCTCTGACTGAAACACCAGCAGTGCCTCGGCCTCCTGATGCTGACGGCGACGCAGCATCACAGACCAGAGTGAAGCCGACGTGTGTGTTTGTAGATGGAAACAGAATATTGATGAATCTTGTAATTTAAATATAAATATATAATTTCACCGCCTGTCAGACTGAGAACAGGGTTTAGTGGTTTACATCTTTGTGTCTGTATCATGTTTTTATGAACAAACGTTTTGTCTGAAGAATAAAAAGATTCATGTTAAAATGAGATGAGGATTCGTTTAGTTTTCTTTTTTAATTGTTAATGAGCTACAATATAAACAGCTGATTAATGTTTTATTCTCATGTTTGTTTACACCTGTGTGTCACCTAATTAAATCAGTAGAACAGGAAGTGACACTGATGAAATGAAGCTGTGATTAAGTTGTAAGTTATACCTGTAACATGTCAACTTATTGTTGTGACAGCTTTTAGAGTTTAAGCATCGACACAGTTTAAATCCGGCTGTCAGATTCAGGAAACATTTATTTCACTTATTTTTCTCCACATTTGAACCACTGGATGAACCACTGGACTAGATTTACTGAAGCACAAAAAGGACGATTTCACTTTTTTCTGACTGTTCCAAACTGCTTCACTAAAAGGTGATTTCCTGCTTCACATGTGACCAATAAAATATAAAACATTTTGTTTTCTCTTCAGTTGAGCCTGTAAAATATAAAACTTTAATTTAATCTTTTAGAGCAGAATTTCCATAAACAGAAAAATACATTCAGAAAACCTCAAAGTGTTTTGCATTTGTGCGCATGCGCTCGGCATTTCCGCTTCGTCTCGGGGGGTTATTATCTCTGTCTGCGTGCTACTCTTTGGTTGTTTACTTGTCAGCTGTCTATACAACCGAACACGTTATAAAAGTGTTTTAAAAAATAAAACTCATCATAAAACTGCTGCTGACGTCACTACTGAGGTATCGACGAAACAAAGGAAGAAGCCGACAAAAACCGGAACTCACCTGTTTGTCGATTTCAGCAGATTTAAGTGAGTTATTGTGAAGTTAGCTGAGTTAGCTACGTCAAAGCTAAGTGACGCTGAGTGTCCACCAGACTGCACTTTGTTCCAGGGAAAGTTCAGGAGCAGCAGAGATCACCTGGACAGGTAACACGGCTATAACTGTCTACATGTTGGATTAGTTCTGATTCAGCCTCGTTTCATCGTATATCAACAACGTGACGTAACAACGTTAAGGCGTTAGCTCACCTGTCTGTCAACTGTCAGTTTAGTTTGTCATTATTTGTTCAGGCTGAAATTTAAAACGCGATAGCTTCATTTGAGAAGAGCTGACGTGTCATAAATGAATAATAAATAAAAACATTCAGAACATCTGAATATATACAATAAAATAAAGTGTATTTAATTAAATTGTTTATTCTGTCTATTAACAAACTGACCGTTTAGTTTAGTTTTTTCTTGATTTATATACGTTGATGTTTTTTATCATTCTGTCAAACGACCTTAAACCTTTGTGTCTAAAATACATTAGAATTAAAGCCTGAAAACTAATTCTGTTTTAGTTTCACAAATTATATTTTATCATAAACATTTAATCTGTTTATCTTTTAGTGATCTGAGAAGGTCAAAGGTCAAAGAAGAGACTCTTCAAATGTTGATGTTCTGTTACTTTTTATTTAGTCAACAAACAGAAGAACAAGACATTGTTTTTCAGTTTGACTGCCCCTCATCCCACCCTTCACCCCCCCAATCCTCCTGGACCATGGCGAACCCTCTGAGAGCTGAAGTGGTTCGACTCTATAAAAATGTGAGTCTGTGTGTTTTGAAAGTCTGATCAGTGTTTGTGCAGAAACACCTGGTGTGTGTTTCAACTCCATTCTGAAACTTCTCATGCAAATACATGTATTCTATCATGCATACATACATATATATATAAATACAGTTATAAATGTGCATACATACATATATATATATATATATATCATAGACACATGCAGGCATTCATACATGAAAATACATGTGTATGTATGTGTACGCCTTACTTGACTATACTTTTTTATGCCTTACTATACTATAAAATGTGTATGAAATTTTATGCCATAGTATGCTATGATGTCTTTATACCTTATATTATTATGATATTTTTATCCCTTACTATGACGTTTTTATGCCTTCTATACAATGATTTTTTTTTGATGAAATTTTATGCCTTACTTTATTTTTTAATGCCTTACTATACTATTAAGTTTTTCTGAAATTTAATGCCTTACTATACTATTATGTTTTTCTGAAATTTTATACCTTACTATGACGTTTTTATGCATATACTATTAAGTTTTTATGAATTTTAATGCCTTACTATACTATGACGTTTTTCTGAAGTTTTATGCCGTACTGTGCTATCAAATTTTAATGAAATTTTATGCCTTAGTATGCTATGACGTTTTTATTCCTTACTATACCATTTCGATTTTATGCCTTACTATACTATTAAGTTTTTATGAAATTAAATGCCTTACTATACTATGACGTTTTTCTGAAATTTTATGCCTTACTGTTCGATGACATTTTTTTGAAATTTTATGCTTTACAATACTATGATGTTTTTATGCCTTACTATACTATGACGTTTTTATGGAATTTAATGCCTTACTGTACAATGACGTTTTTTTTTTAATTTTATGTTTTACATTACTATGACATTTTTATGCCTTACTATAATATGTTTTTATGCCTTACTATACTATTAAGTTCTTATGAAATTTTAAACCTTACTATACCATTACGTTTTTATGCCTGATTATACAATGATGTTTTTTAAATGAAATTTTATGCCTTACTTTACTATGATATTTTTATGAAATTTGATATCTTACTATGTTTTTATGAAATTTTATACCATACTATGATGTTTTATGCCTGTACTATTGTTTATGAAATTTAATGCCTCACTATACTATGACGTTTTTCTGAAATTTTATGCTTTTCTATACTATAATGTTTTAATGCCTTACTATATTGTAACATTTTTATGAAATTTTATGCCTTACTGTACTATCAAATTTTAATAAAATTTTATGCCTTAGAATGTATTTTTATGAAATTTTATATCTTACGATACCATTACGTTTTTATGCCTTACTATACTATGACATTTTTATTAAATTTGATACCTTACTATGTTTTTAGGAAATTTTATACCTTACTATGACGTTTTTAGGAAATTTTATGCCTAACTATACTATGACGTTTGTTTAATGAAATTTTATACCTTGCTATTACGTTTTTATGCCTTACTAAACAATGACGTTTTTATGAAATTTTATGCCTAACTATACTGTGACATTTTTATGAAGTTTTATGCTATACAGTACTATCAAATTTTAATGAAATTTTATGCCTTACTATACCATTTCGTTTTTATGCCTTACTATACTATGACGTTTTTATGAAATTTTATGCCTTACCATACTATTAAGTTTTTATGAAATTTAATGCCTTACTATAATATGACGTTTTTCTGAAATTTTATGACTTACTATACTATGACGTTTTTATGAAATTTTATGCCTTACTATATGATGACATTTTTTTGAAATTTTATGCTTTACAATACTATGATGTTTTTATGCCTTACTATACCATTTCGTTTTTATGCCTTACTATATTATGACGTTTTTATGAAATTTAATGCCGTACTGTACGATGACCTTTTTTTTTTAATTTTATGCTTTACATTACTATGATGTTTTTATGCCTTACTATAACATTATGTTTTTATGCCTTACTATATGTTTTTATGCCTTACTACACTATTAAGTTTTTATGAAATTTAATGCCTTACTATACTATGATGTTTTTATGCCTGATTATACAATGATTTTTTTTAAATGAAATTTTATGCCTTTCTTTACTATGACATTTTTATGAAATTTGATATCTTACTATGTTTTTATGAAATTTTATACCATACTATGATGTTTTTATGCCTATACTATTTTTCATGAAATTTAATGCTTCACTATACTATGACGTTTTTCTGAAATTTTATGCCTTACTTTACAATGACGTTTTTTTTTAATTTTATGCTTTTCTATACTATGATGTTTTGATGCCTTACTATATTGTGACATTTTTATGAAATTTTATGCCTTACTGTACTATCAAATTTTAATGAAATTTTATGCCTTAGCATGTTTTCTTATGAAATTTTATAACTTTCTATACCATTACGTTTTTATGCCTTACTATACAATGATTTTTTTTGAATTAAATTTTATGCCTTACTATACTATGACATTTTTATGAAATTTGATACCTTACTTTGATGTTTTTATGCCTCACTATACTATTAAGTTTTTATGAAATTTAATGCCTTACTATACTATGACATTTTTATGCCTTACTATACAATGATTTTTTTAAAGGACATTTTATACCTTAAGTTACTATTACGTTTTTATGAAATTTTATGCCTTACTATACTATGACATTTTTATCAAATTTGATACCTTACTATGTTTTTATGATTTTTTTTTTTTTTTAATTTTATGCTTTACTATACTGTGAAATTTTTATGCCTTACTATACTATGACATTTTTATCAAATTTTTATCAACTTTGAAAACTATGTTTTTATGAAATTTTATACCTTACTATGACGTTTTTATGCCTTACTATACTGTTACGTTTTATTGAAATTTTATACCTTACTATACTATTAAGTTTTTATGAAATTTAATGCCTTACTAGACAATGATTTTTTAATGACTTACTATACTATGACATTTTTATGCCTTACTATACTATGATTTTGTTCATGAAATTTTATACCTTACTATACCATTACGTTTTTATGCCTTACTATAATATGACCTATACATTTTCATAAAAACATCCTAGTATAGTAAGGCATAAATTTTCATAAAAATGTCATAATATATTAAAAGATAAACTTTCATAAAAACGTCATAATAAGGTATAAAATTTCATAAAAACATAGTAAGGTATCAAATTTGATAAAAAATGTCATAGTATAGTAAGGCATAAAAATGTCATAGTATAGGAAGGCATAACATTTCATAAAAATGGCATAGTATAATAAGGCATAAAATTTCATAGAAACATAGTAAAGTATCAAATTTAATAAAAATGTCATAGTATAGTAGGGCATAAAATTAAATAAAAATGTCATATTATAGTAAAGTATAAATTTTCATAAAAATGTCATAGTATAGCAAGGAATAAAATGTCATAAAAACGTCATAGTAAAGTAAGGCATTAAAATATCATAGTATAGTAAGGCATAGAATTTCATAAAAACGTCAGTATAGTAACGCATGAAATTAAAAAAAAACTTCATAGTATAGTAAGGCATAAAATTTCATAAAAACGTCATAGTATAGTAAGGCATAAAATTTCATAAAAACGTAATAGTAACGTAAGGCATAAAATTTCATTTTAAAAAAATCATTGTAAAGTAAGGCATAAAAACATTATAGTATAGTAACGCATAAAATTAAATAAAAATGTCATAGTATAGCAAGGCATAAAATTTCGTAAAAATGTAACAGTAACATAAAGCATAAAATTTCATTTGAAAAAAATCATTGTATGGTAAGGCATAAAAATGTCATAGTATAGTAAGGTATAAATTTTCATAAAAATGTCATAGTATAGTAAGGCATAACATTTCACAAAAATGTCAGAGCATAGCAAGGAATTAAATTTCGTAAAAATGTCATAGTAAAGTAAGGCATAAAAATGTCATAGTATAGTAAGGCATAAAAATGTCATAGTATAGTAAGGCATAAAAATGTCATATTATAGTAAGGCATAAAATTTCTTAAAAACATAGTAAGGTATCAAATTTAATAAAAATGTCATAGTATAGTAAGGCATAAAAATGTCCTAGTATAGTAAGGTATAAAAATGTCATAGTATAGTAAGGCATAAAATTTCATAAAAATATAGTATAGTAAGGCATAAATTTTCTTAAAAACGGCATAGTGAAGTAAGTCATAAAATTTCATAAAAATATAGAAAGCTATCAAATTTAATTCATGAAAGCAATCATAGTAAAGTAAGGCATAAAAATGTCATAGTATACTAAGTAATTAAAAAATCATTGTCTAGTACAACTTTAATGCCACTAGTTGTCTAGTGGCATTAAAGTTCATAAAAACTTAATAGTATAGTAAGGTATAAAATTTCAATAAAACGTAACAGTATAGTAAGGCATAAAAATGTCATAGTATACTAAGTAATTAAAAAATCATTGTCTAGTATAACTTTATAAATCATTGTCTAGTACAACTTTAATGCCACTAGTTGTCTAGTGTCCATAAAAATTTCATTGTATAGTAAGGCACAATATTTCATAAAAACGTCATAGTAAGGCATAAAAATGTCATAGTATCGTAAGGCATAAAATTTCATAAAAACATAGTAAGGTATCAAATTTAATAAAAATGTTATAGTATAGTAAGGCATAAAAATGTCCTAGTATAGTAAGGCATAAAAATGTCATAGTATAGTAAGGTATAAATTTTCATAAAAATCTCATTGTATAGTAAGGCATAAAATTTCATAAAAACACAGTAAGGTATCAAATTTCATAAAAATGTCATAGTATAGTAAGGCATACAATTTCATAAAAACATAGTAGGTTATCAAATTCAATAAAAATGTCATAGTATAGTAAGGCATAAAATTTCATAAAAATGTAATAGTAACTTAAGGCATAAAATTTCATTAAAAAAAATCATTGTATAGTGAGGAATAAAAATGTCATAGTAAGTAAGGCATAAAATTAAATAAAAATGTCATAGTATAGTAAAGTATAAATTTTCATAAAAATGTCATTGTATAGTAAGGAATAAAATTTCATAAAAACGTCATAGTATAGCAAGGAATAAAATTTCATGAAAACGTCATAATAAAGTAAGGCATAAAAATGTCATAGTATAGTAAGGTATAAATTTTCATAAAAATGTCATTGTATAGTAAGGCATAACATTTCATAAAAATGTCATAGCATAGCAAGGAATAAAATTTCATAAAAAAGTCATAGTATTGTAAGGCATAAAATTTCATAAAAACGGCATAGTATAGTAAGGCATAAAATTTCATAAAAATGTAATAGTAACATAAGGCATAAAATTTCATTTTAAAAAATCATTGTATAGTAAGGCATAAAAATGTCATAGTATAGTAAGGTATAAATTTTCATGAAAATGTCATTGTATAGTAAGGCATAACATTTCATAAAAATGTCATAGTATAGCAAGGAATAAAATTTCATAAAAACGTCATAGTAAAGTAAGGCATAAAAATGTAACAGTAACATAAGGCATAAAATTTCATTTAAAAGAAATCATTATATAGTAAGGCATAAAATTAAATAAAAATGTCATAGTAAAGTAAAGTATAAATTTTCATAAAAATGTCATAGTATAGTAAGGCATAAAATTTCATAAAAATATCATAGTAAAGTAAGGCATAAAATTTCATAAAAACATAGTAAGTCATCAAATTTAATAAAAATGTCATAGTATAGTAAGGCATAAAAATGTCCTAGTATAGTAAGGCATAAAAATGTCATAGTATAGTAAGGTATAAATTTTCATAAAAATCTCATTGTATAGTAAGGCATAAAATTTCATAAAAACACAGTAAGGTATCAAATTTCATAAAAATGTCATAGTATAGTAAGGCATACAATTTCATAAAAACATAGTAGGTTATCAAATTCAATAAAAATGTCATAGTATAGTAAGGCATAAAATTTCATAAAAATGTAATAGTAACTTAAGGCATAAAATTTCATTTAAATGAAATCATTGTATAGTAAGGAATAAAAATGTCATAGTAAGTAAGGCATAAAATTAAATAAAAATGTCATAGTATAGTAAAGTATAAATTTTCATAAAAATGTCATTGTATAGTAAGGAATAAAATTTCATAAAAACGTCATAGTATAGCAAGGAATAAAATTTCATGAAAACGTCATAATAAAGTAAGGCATAAAAATGTCATAGTATAGTAAGGTATAAATTTTCATAAAAATGTCATTGTATAGTAAGGCATAACATTTCATAAAAATGTCATAGCATAGCAAGGAATAAAATTTCATAAAAAAGTCATAGTATTGTAAGGCATAAAATTTCATAAAAACGGCATAGTATAGTAAGGCATAAAATTTCATAAAATCATAGTAAGGTATCAAATTTAATAAAAATGTTATAGTATAGTAAGGCATAAAAATGTCCTAGTATAGTAAGGCATAAAAATGTCATAGTATAGTAAGGCATAAAATTTTATAAAAATATCATAGTATAGTAAGGCATAAAATTTCATAAAAACATAGTAAGGTTTCAGATTTAATAAAAATGTCATAGTATAGTAAGGCATAAAAATGTCATAGTATAGTAAGGTATAAAATTTCATAAAAACATAGTAAGGTATCAAATTTAATGAAAATGTCATAGTATAGTAAGGCATAAAAATGCCCTAATGTAGTAAGGCATAAAAATGTCATTGTATTGTAAGGCATAACATTTCATACAAATATCATAGTAAAGTAAGGCATAAAATTTCATAAAAACATAGTAAGTTATCAAATTTAATAAAAATGTCATAGTATAGTAAGGCATAAAAATGTCATAGTATAATAAGGCATAAAATTTCATAAAAATATCATAGTATAGTAAGACATAAAATTTCATAAAAACATAGTAAGGTATCAAATTTAATAAAAATGTCATATTATAGTAAGGCATAAAAAATGTCCTAGTATAGTAAGGCATAAAAATGTCATAGTATAGTAAGGCATAAAATTAAATAAAAATGTCATAGTAAAGTAAAGTATAAATTTTCGAAAAATGTCATAGTATAGTAAGGCATAAAATTTCAGAAAAATATCATAGTAAAGTAAGGCATAAAATTTCATAAAAACATAGTAAGTTATCAAATTTAATAAAAATGTCATAGTATAGTAAGGCATAAAAATGTCATAGTATAATAAGGCATAAAATTTCACAAAAATATCATAGTATAGTAAGGCATAAAATTTCATAAAAACATAGTAAGGTATCAAATTTAATAAAAATGTTATAGTATAGTAAGGCATAAAAATGTCCTAGTATAGTAAGGCATAAAAATGTCATAGTATAGTAAGGCATAGAATTTCATAAAAACGTCAGTATAGTAAGGCATAAAATAAAAAAAAACTTCATAGTATAGTAAGGCATAAAATTTCATAAAAACATAGTAAGGTCTCAAATTTAACAAAAATGTCATAGTATAGTAAGGCATAAAATTTCATAAAAATGTAATAGTAACATAAGGCATAAAATTTCATATTAAAAAATCATTGTATAGTAAGGCATAAAAATGTCATAGTATAGTAAGGTATAAATTTTCATGAAAATGTCATTGTATAGCAAGGAATAAAATTTCATAAAAACATCATAGTAAAGTAAGGCATAAAAATGTCATAGTATAGTAAGGCATAAAATTTCATAAAAACATAGTAAGGTATCAAATATAATAAAAGTGTCATAGTATAGTAAGGCATAAAATTTCATAAAAATGTAATAGTAACGTAAGGCATAAAATTTCATTTAAAAAAAATCATTGTATAGTGAGGCATAAAAACATTATAGTATAGTAAGGCATAAAATTAAATAAAAATGTCATAGCATAGTCAGACATAAAATCATCACAAAACAACATAGTTTAGCAAGGCATAAAATTTTATAAAAACAACATAGTATAAAAGGTATAAAATTTCATATAAACCTCATAGCATAGTCAGACATAAAAACGTCAAAAATCATCATAGCTTAGTCAGACATAAGCATGTCATAAAATGTCATAGTATAGTAAAGTATTACATTTTATGGAAACGTCATAGTACAGTTAAGTATAACATTTCTTAAAAATAGTATAGTATAGTAAGGTTTAAAATTTCATTAAAATGTCATACTAGAATAAGGCATAAAAATGTCTAGTATAGTAGATACTCATAAATGTATGTATGTACTTATATACATATATGCACACATGTGCCCACAGCACCATCTGATTGGTTCTGCTAGTCATTTCAACTTAGCAGTTAGAGGTGGCTTCTCTCTCCCTCTGATCAGCAGATGAAGTTGTTCACTTGTTCATCAGTTATCTAAATGGTCCATGTGTCAAATCAAACATTTTAACAACACAGAAGCTGAAATTTAGTTCACTGTAAAAAATGAAACATGAACACTTACAAATTAAAAGTCCTGCTGAATTTGAACAATCACACAGGACAGGCCAAGAACCTCATAAGCATAAAAATAATTTTAATGATTAAAAGTAATATTTAATACAGAACTGTGAATTTAACGTCCTCATAGTCAAAAACATAGGATTCAATTGTAAAATCATTTAAATGAGTAGGTAAAACGTCTCCTATGCTAGAAATGGCAGCCATCTTGGAAAATGGCGGCCTTTTGAAATTCCAAGTGGCTAATGGGATTTTTTTAAATGAATGGCCTCAGGGGGAAAAACAAACCAGTTTTGATTCTTGTATCCACATTTGAAAAATGATGACAGTGATCTGCTGTTAAACATTCTCCTCTTCGTCCTCCTCAGCTCCTCTACCTCGGTCGGGAGTACCCCAAAGGAGGCGAGTACTTCAGAGACCGACTGAGAGCGGCGTTCACCAAGAACAAGTCAGTCCAGGACCCGGAGCAGATCAAGGAGATGATCACTCGTGGGGAGTACGTGGCCCGAGAGCTGGAGGCGCTCTACTACCTGAGGAAGTACAGAGCGCTGAAGAAACGCTACTATGAGGAATAAACAGCTGCTGCAGAGACTCAGGACAGACTCCACCCACTGTAACCATCTGTGTTTATCACCATCAGCTGCCAGAAAAAACAAGACACATACAAAATATAAAGAGTCTTTGTTTATTTCAGGCTCATTAAAAACTGGAATGACAGAACAACAGAAATGAGCAGCAGCTTCGAGGTTTTAATGTTTTATTCCTGTCGAGTTCATTCAGCTCTGAGAGAAAACACTTAAATAAAGTCATAAAAAAGACGAGTTGATGAGTTCTCCTTCATCCCTCCTGGCAGGAAGAGAGACCACCAACCCGTCAGCTCCCGGTACAAAACAGTAGAAACAGGGGTCAGAGGTCAGAGGGTTGGGGGGGCGAGGGAGTCACCGTCAGCCAGGTTGGCTCTGCAGATCGGACAGGTGGTGTTATCCTGTCGGGGGGGAGACGGTTTTAATCAGACAAGAGTAATCAATGTGGTTATGGATTCATCAGACATTGACAGATGTTTCATCCCATTAACGAGCTTTTTGTGATTCATCAGCAGCTGCAGCTCAGAGATAAACCACTCAACACGTCACAGTTTCACGTCCTCAAACAACTGGATTATCAGATCAACTGTGTAAAAATGATCTGAAAATCAATCGATCAATTTACTGTCACAAAAAATCCTCTCAGCTGAGGAGCCGGATCTTTATTTTGTTTATAAAAATCAAACAATGTATCGATTATCAAAACAGGTGACGAGTTCAGCTCCAAACTTCACTACAGCCAAAACTGATGAACTAATTATATTTAACAGCAGATTATTAATATTTACTCCATTAATTGTTTTGGCTTTAATTGTCTTGGGAAAAAAAGCACTCAACAATTAATCAATTATCTGAACAGCTGCTGATTAATCGACTAATCGCTGCAGCTGCAGCTCCGACCCAGCTTCATGCTGCTTGTTCACTCTCACCTGTATTACATCAGTACGGAGCAGATATCATTACTAATTGATTAATTACACAGTCAAAGTTCAGTTGATTATTAATTCTTTTTTTCGTTGACCCTGGAATCAGAAACTAGATTCAGAATGTGAGGCGTTACCTTCAACCACCTGTCAATACACTGGACGTGGTAGTCATGGAAACACGGCAACATCCTCAGCTTCTCCCCATCAGTGTAGTCACAGAAACAGATCTGACACCTGTCAATCAATCCCAGGACAAAAATCAGTCGCCAGAGTCAGACACAGTTTGAATCATTAAGAGTCTGAAATACTGAAGGTCAGGTCAGACCAGGTCCAGACCGGCTGGTGGACTCACTGGGTGTTCCCGGCGCCGTTGGCAGACTTGAACGTTTTGGTGGGAAACCTCTGGATTTCCCTCCGAGTCAACTTCTTGGACACGACGGCACCTTGACGCTCCTCGAACTCCAGAAGAGCCTGAAACACGAGCAGACGACAGGACGAGTCTGTAGAGGGTTACCTGAGGTTAATATACATCAAAGTCCTCCGTCGTCATGGTTACAAGCAGCCTGCGGTGGGGAATCACGAGACCCCTTCACCGGTAATGTGTCAGTGACTGTAACTGCAAACTCGTCATCATTAAAACATTTGTATTGAACTTATTTTATTGTTTTTATTTTTTGGCGTTAACTAATAATCTCATTAAGAAAAAGAACCATAAACAACTTTGTGATCAATAAAGTTCATCTGATCATGGACAATGACACCTTCAGGGAGGAGGAGGAGGAGGAGGAGGAGGAGGAGGAGTCAAGAATGGAAAATGAATGTCTCAGTATCAGGTACAAACTAGATTCTGACGTGAGATTTTTTTCTACTAATCGTCAAAACCTGAAGTGATAAATAATTGAATAATTATTAATAAATGCACAAGTGATTAATTGACAAATTCATTTTTAACCTGTTTCCAGACCCATCAATAAAAAGCTTCCTGTTCTTCGGCCGCTCTGATCACAGTCATGAAGCTGCTCTCTTCTGAGAGTCAGACACTGAACTGAGGTGAAGTGGATAAAGATGCTGCCTGTGGAAGTGTCTCTCGTCTTCCTCACCTCGTAGTCGTTCCCCTGAGGGTCCTCTGAGAAGCAGGGCATGGCGTTCCCCCTTCTGCCCCGCCCACGTCTTCTGCGTTGACCAATCTGATCTGAAAAAAAACCCCAAAAAAACAGTAAAGACCAGGGGCACCATCAAATCCTCCACCTGCTCTCTAGAGGCTCTGTGGCTTCACTGAGCCACATGGATGGATCGGTGGAGTTTTAGGATCCTGATAACACTGTTTACTGTAGTATGAATCCACCTGCTGTTACCACGGTAACCACGAGTGACAACCAGGACCATAACACCGAAGATCTAGGAGACCATCATTAAATCAGATAAAAGAACACGCTCAGTGAGTGTCATCGTACCGTCTTCAAAGGTCGGAGGAGAGACCGCAGCCAGAACCTGAGACATCCAGCTGTGCTCCAGGTGAGGATGATACTGCAGAGGACAAGTCACTGTGGTCAACACTAACACACACACATGTACACAGACAGACGACATGCTTCACCTTCAGTCTCTCCTGTAGTTTGGCTGAAAGAATCAGGTTAAAATACTTAAATATAATACGACTGGATCATTATTACTGTGTCTCCCTGATCATATCTGATGTTAGATTCAATCTGTCTCTGAATTTTATTTACACATTTAGAAAATCACTATTATTATTAATATTATTGTAAATTTTATTATTATTGTATAAAAACATTTCTCTCCAGACACAGTGTTACTCAGTTGTTACTCCACATCACCGGAACTACTTTCTCCTGAAAAATATCATTGTTTTCATTTTTCAAAGCTCTCAGTAAACAGCTGATCTCTGTAGTTTCAAACAAATAGGAGGAAATACAGCTTTTGTTTGGGACTATTTTCAGTGGCGGATGAATCCACATTTGGGGCAGCAGGATGGTGTGTGTGGGACTGAGTCAACACAAACTACAGTGTGTGTGTTGAGTGTTTAGAGACACAGTCTGTCTCACCCTGTGGTGGCTCTGCTGATGAAGATGATAGTGAAGCTGATGATGATGATGGTGGTGGTGTCGGCTGTGTGACTCCGCCTCCTCCTGGTCAAACTGGGCCTGAAAGATAAAAACAGGATCATCTGCAGTGAGGCCGCTCTGCACAGGTGAGGCGTCAGAGTGTGACTCTGCAGGTGAAGCCTCTCACCTGCAGGCTCCAGGCCAACGCCTCGTCTTCCTCCATCTGTGCAGAGAGAACCACGGCATCCTCATCGTCACTGATGACGATCTCCTCCGCCGCCGCCGCCACTGCAGGAGAAACAAGACATCACAACTAAAGAACTGAAACAGCTGTGGGCGGGAAACTTACTCTCTAACTGGAATTCAGTTGTTTCCTTTAATTCAGACTAAAGCTGATTAAAGTTTTAGTTATAAAGATTTACTTTTACAACAAAAACCTCAGCACATCAAACTACAGTATCAGCATTAATACTAATGACAGTTCGAAATGTACGAAGAAAAACAAATAAATAATTATAATGAAAACATATTGAAACTTTTGCCCCTTTCTTTCCTTAAGTAAAAATAAAAGCTACAAAATATGAAAATAAATAAAATAGGGCGTCGTGTGGCGCAGTGGTCTAAGCAGGCGTCCCATGTGTAGAGGCCACAGTCCTCGCTGCAGTCGGCCCCGGTTCGAGTCCTGCATCGGACGGCCTTTGCTGCATGTCATTCCCCCTCTCTGCCTCCCCCCTTCCTGTCTCTCTACTGCACTGTCAATAAAGGCATAAAAAGCCCAAAAAATATACTTAAAAAAAAAGAAAGAAAATAATTAATTATTTAAATAAGATTAAAAATCTAAAATAAATTTTAAAAAATAGATGAAAAATAAAAATATTCAAATAAGCCACTGTAGCGTTTAAAAAGTTCTGATGAGTTCACAACTTCACAATTTATAAAGTTATAGTAATTAGACAAATTAACATCAACCAAAATGTAATTTAATTTAACCAAGTGTTACAGTATGAAAACCAGGAGGGAGCATATTTCCTTAAATTATTATAGTAGTTATAATAATATAATATATAATATAAGTAGTCATAATGATATAATTAATAAAATTAAATTAAATAAATTAAAATACAACTTGGCTTCAGAAGAGATGTAAACATTTATACTGTGTCCTCACCTGTTGTGTTTCCTTCGCCGTTCAGCCATCTCCTCTCCTCTGCTGTCAGGAAGGACAGAGAGTCAGAGCGGGGGGGCGGCGGCGATGAGGGCGAAGCTGAAGCCGTCATCGGACTTCGCCTCCTCCCCTGGTTAAGACAAGCAGGACTGGTTTCTTCTGTGGAGCCCGCCACAGTCGAAGCCACTTCTTCCACATCCTCCGCTGAGACTGGAGTGAGGTAGGAGGAGGAGGACGAGGAAGAGGAGGAGGAGGAGGAGGATGATGATGAGGAGGAACAGGATGCAGTTGACAGTGGGGTTTGCAGCCAGCTGCCCAGAGGGAGAGATCTCAGAGATGAAGCGGGAACAAAACCGACACTCTGCTCTCCCATCGCTGCCGCCAGACGCCTGCGTTTGGATTTACATGAGAAACCTCGTTCACTGCTGGTGGGACGTTCTGGTCGCTCCAGTGAACCCCCGGCCGCCACCTGAGGACAGAAAACCACAGCAGTCGACCTCTGCCTGGAGAATAAGATGACCAACATCTGTCATGACTGTGCTGCAGCTCGGTGACTTACAGAGCTGAAATGTTCCTCTGTGGTCCGACCGTGTCTCCTCCGTTTACTGAGCTGCGGACTGAACCAAACAAACAGGTTTAAACAGTTTGTTCGGCCAAAGAAATCCTGTCACTGATATTAGACCAAGAGTAGTTTATTCAGTATGAACTTTAGAAAGACAGATGTCATGGCAGAGCTGCTGCATTGGACTGATTCTGGAAGCAGATGTGCTGCAGTCAGTAAAGAAAGTGATCATCAAACAATAAATGAAGGAATATCGTTAAAAAGAATGGAGTTCATCCTCCAGTAGAGTTCAGAGACTAGAAGCTTTGAAGTTGTTCATGTCAGTCAGACTTTATAAATGACCAAGTAATAACTAAAAACAATAAAAAATAAGACAATAACAACAACAGGAACTGAGGAAACGTTGAAGACTGGAGCAAAGGGAACAATAGAGTGATAATGATCAAACAATAAAAGCTAAAACAGAAATGTATTAAAGTAAGTAGAACCAGAAATAAAAAGTAGGATAATAAAAATAAAAAGAACAAATGGTAAAGATAAAATAATAAAATCTTAAAAGAGAGGAGATATTTGGAAGAGAGTAAAATGAGAAATAAAAGTAGAAATAAAATAAATAACAGAAATAAAAGTAGAGTATTAAAAGGAAAACAATCCAGAAAATAAACATGGTATAAAGGGACAAACTAGTAAAACAGCTTAAAATATACAAATAAGTAGAAAGATAAATAAATAAAATATAATTCAATTAACAGCCAGACTAGAAAGGTAGGTCTAGAGTTTGCTTTTAAAAATATCAACACTTTCTGCTGCTGTTCATGGCGGAACAACACCTCTTGTCACCTGTCTGTACGTGGTCCACACAGAGGCGTGTTACCTTGGTGTTTCCGGGACGATGATGGACAGATCGTGGTACAGGAGGTCCGCGGGGTCGAGCAGGCAGCCTCGGTTCAGACCTCCGGGACTGTCCGGTTCAGACGAACAGGGGCTGGCTGCTACCGGCTCATCCATGGCTTCCTGGGGGCACTGTCACACACCTGCTCCCGACTCTACAGTCGCGTCAGAGCCGGTCTCATATCATCCAGGTAATGAGGAACACTCACCTGAAACACTGTGAATTACAGAACGAGTTAACGATGAAAACACCGCGCAGAAAAACGAGCTAACGTTACGGTTTCCACAGAGTAAAGTCTTCCATAAACTACTACAAAGCTTGAACTACTTAACTGACACGTATATAGACAATAATAATGAGGGGTCATGAGAATAAAAGCGGGAAAAACTGCACCAACTGATTTGTTTTGACGAAAAGACCAGTAGAAACAAACTGAGCGGCTCGTTTGTTAGCTTAATTAGCACAGACATGTAGCTAAAAGAGCTACAGTTCAAAGAAACACGACGATCAATCGATATAAAATCAATTAAACTTTTTTCGTACCACCAACAATAACATTATAAAAGGGATACGGGTGAACTTTACCTCTGTGATGTCGTCTTTTTACCGGCTCTTTAACGGACAGTCTGCGACGGAGAAGCCGCCAGTCACAACAGGAAGACGCTTCGTAACAACATCGGGGATTTCCGGTGTAGCACCGAAAAGTACCGAAAACTCCTCCTGTATTTACATTTGTTCTGTTTTAGTTTCAAGATGAGAAAATACATTAAACGCATTAGTGGCGGTGTGTGTGGCTCATAAAACAACACAATAAAATAAAATACAGAAAAGCAAAACAAAATATACGAAATTAAATGCATCCAGTACATTTCTACAGACACATAATGTGTGTGCAGATTTATATATAAAGGTTCATCTAAGGTCTCAAGTGAAAATCAAGACTTTTTAATACCAAATGTAATGCAATTTTGCAATTTACTTCCTAACATATTCCTAACAATATAATGTAGGGCTACAATCAGGAATTGTTTTAATTATCAGTTTATCTTTCTTCTTTTTTTCTGATTAATCAATTAATTGTTTAGTCAATAAAACATCAATAATCTGTGAGGTCAAAAGCCACAGATGTTCAGTTCACTGATATGAGTGATTGTTTCAGCTCTAATATAATTAATTAATCATTAAGCATGACCTGAGCCTGAAAAAGCAGATGAAAATGAATGGATGGATGAACCAATTAAAAATAACTAATGAATTAAGCTCAGAGGTCTGGAGCTACAATCACAAACAAAAACATTTCATAACTAGTGTAAGTGTATAAGTGTTTGATATAAAACATTTCAGATCTTTTTCAATAAAGTGAATTCACTGCTTTTTCCAGACCTGCTGATTCCCTCCCTCTCTATGCATCACTTTACACTGAGCACCATCAACATTACACAGTAATCTGTTTTGTATTATTTCACCTCACTAATGGAAAAAGCCTGTACTGGAACAACCAACTCAACATTTAGAGACACATGGTTTCATAAAAATGATGACAAGCACTTTAAGTCATTTCATACAAGATACATGTCTGATAGCTCCTGCTGTCCTTTACCGTACTAGACTTAATATATTAATATGAAAGTAATCTGTGTGGGCTCTAACGAGGCCTAAATTTATACTAAAACTAATGTCCTGAAGCAGGATGTTGATAATGAAATTACAGTGACCTGTTAATAAATAAGACTTTGCATCAGCACAAAAAGAACTTTATTTATTTTCTTGCTCATTCACAGACACTCAAGATGATTTTCCAGTAATTCTGCAGAGTGAAATTTTAACAGTCACTTTCATTGTGTTTGTCTCAGGTTGAGTGTCTCAGTTCATAAAAAGCATCTGCTCTAAATACGTATGTTTCTAATTTAACTCTGAACCTTGTTGGAGAGTTCATGAACTCTCACTGAGACAGAACATCTTCACACAGCGCCCACTAGAGGCTGATGATTGAACTTTACTCAGCTTTAAGACGAGAAGCAAACATTTGACCTTTTTATTTAAAAAATTGCTGAAATCACAAACTATTTATTCCAGAAAACGAAGGACCGAGTCTCTGCACGAACATGAACTAAATGAGGTTTACAGGAGGTACGTAACCATGACAACCCTGCAGGACTACAGCTATAACAACCACCAACACAGACTGCAGCCTTAACGTATGAACGAGCTCAATCGCCGTGGTAACGGCAGGTCAGAACAGCATGGACTGTAGCGACTTGCGGACGGTGGCCATCTCCTGCTGTTGCTGTGGAAACATGACAGACAACATGACAGACAACATGACAGACAACATAACAGACAACCCATCAGAATCATCTTGTAAAGCACTTCTCATAGTTTCTTATTATTTTCTTATTGAGGGGGTGTGTGCTTCACTCTCTACATTTATTCTGCTCAGGTGTGTTTCAGATGCTCCATATAGAAGTTCTGAGCAATGACTCAATATCAACAGCTGATATGATTTTTTTGTTTTTTTTTGTTTGTGCTGTAGCTTCATTTCACGTGATGAAAAATCTGAAAGAATCAAATAAAGTTACACATTTGAATATTTATGGTAAATTGATTAGATGCCCTGAGGCATTCAACAGCTTCAGTACAGACACTTTATTTACCGTCTACTTTGACTGCAAAATATTTATAATGGTTTGTACCATTACAACTTCACTGCACATCAGACGTCTGCGAAAGACTGAACTCACCGTGTCCATGAGGATCTTCTTCTGCAGCGTGGCCATCTCTTTCCTCAGCTCTTGTTGCGCCCCCTGCAGGAAAGCCTCATGGCCCTTCTCCATGTCCTCCATGTTCTGGAGGAAACAGGGACGACCTCACTTCAACTGCTCCATGAAACCAGTAAGGACTAATGGATTTCACTGATACTTTTCGGACTTTTCATGCTCTTACTAAGTAATTCCACTTCCTTTTATATGACATCTTTGCCAGCATATAACAATATGACTCATAATAATATAGTTATTACATTTTCCCCCTTTCACTGGGGGAAAATGTAATAAGAAATAAAATCAGAATAGAAACAGAATCTAAAATCAATAAGTATTTCTATTTTATGTATCGACATCCACATCAGAGCGAGTGAGCACAGTCACCTTCACAAACTGCTCGTACAGCTCTCTGACAGTCTTCAGCTTCTGGTTCTGCACGA